>NW_012133838.1:0-21441 GCF_000403515.1 Pseudozyma hubeiensis SY62
GGTGGGTGGGTGGGTGAGGGAAGTGTATTTGCAGCGAGCGGCGTGGGTCTCAGCGCGTGGGGACCTTTTTTCAGCGCCCCAAAGGGGCTCCAAAACGCAGGTATGACCGTAGACAAAGCGTGAGAAAGACTTCAAAGACCTGTAGAGGGCTTTGTCTGTGCTCATTCAGATTGCCGCGGGAAGGAACAGAGAGAGGATTTCATAAGAAGATCGAAAGCCCCGCTCAGACTTCTCCGGGCACTAGAGATAGTCTCATCGTAACTAACGTTTACACGGCGCCACGGTCAAGTCCGTGGGAGGACTCACGGCAGAAACAAATTTTCCCACAGCTTAAAGGAAACACTGCATAGACCTCCACGGGCGTGGGACGCTGCACGGAAAAGCTGCACTTTCATCAACTGTCTACGGAAGAAACATCGTTACAGTTCGCGAGGGAACGGTATCCTGTGATTATACTTAGGTATGAAGATATGTCTTGGGCGTGCTCTTCGTGCGCGGAGAGGGGTCAATATGCGACCTCCTCGAAGACTTGTGCCACGGGCGTAGACTGGCTGATCAGACATCTGACAGTTCGGAGCAATCTCGACTCTCAAGGCGGACAACAGAGTTCTCTGCCATTACCCACAAGGCAAGATACAACAAGAATTATCACGGACACAGAAAGACCCTTCTGGTCTGGACTTGAAGCCCAGATCGGCCTCCTTTCATGAACCAGCAGGATGAAACAATCAGAGCTCACGTGGTCCAGGAACGTGCGTTGGAGGCAAAGATGAACAGAGCGACAGCGGCGGAGATCGTCACGCGTCAGGTTTGGAAGTGGAAATCGAGGTAAGTTAGCCGTACTAGCTCGTGCGCTTTGCCAGAAGATGGACGTACGTGCACTACCAAGTACAGGGACTGAGGGGTTCAGGGAAACCAGAGACAGGAGAAGCGGAGTCACGGAAGCATGACCTTCGACTGCGATCAGTGTGGGCGACGCATGCCAAGATAGCAGCGAGAGATTTGCCCCGGCCACTTGTCAGCAGCCCCTCGAGCAAAGCCAAGCTAAGCTTCATCCTCGCTAGCGGGAACCAATGGACCGGGAACGGCTTCGTCGAAGATTTCGTAACCAGCACAGTTGGTCTTATCGAAAGAGCATGACTTGCGTCCTCTGTTTCAGCGGCACATAGTGATGTCAGTAAGCCTATTTGGACAGAACGCAGACCTCTTGTCTTGAATCTCATGAGAAGACAATGAGCTTACCCTATAACACAGCAGTGTAGAGGGGCGCCTGCCATAGCGGCGCCGAATGCTGCAGCAGAGAGAGAAAAGAGAATGGTGAAGAGCTTCATGTTTGTGGGAAAGGCTTGTATGAACGTTGCTTGGTTGTGAGAGTGTGAAAGATGGAAGCTTGAGGTTGAGGTCGAGAGGTGAGAGCGCCTATTTAAGCTTGTTGGGGTCCCAAGCTTGCTACTGATCGCTCCTGTCCAGGAGGTGTCTAGCTCTCCGATAGAAGCAGCCATGAATAGCCGGGAGTGTTAGTCAGTCAGAGATGCCGAGTGTGGGCTAGATTTGAAGGTGGTTAGAAAGCATTCGTAGCAACATCGTGGGAGTCAGTAGCTTGGATCAGTCAGATCTGAGAATTTCTTCACATCAACGCTGGCTACCGTGTTGGGGCCTTCATCGTTCGGCAATCGGCTTGACAATGCTGCAACCTCCCGGGCTCACGCATTGTCTTGCTTCTCAATCTTTTCCCATCTCACTGGTCGCGCGAGGCGATACTATACCATACATGCTGCGCCTCACACGTTATTACCGATAACAAAGCTCATCCGCAATGAGGTGCGGCCTTATCGCGTAAAAACACGTTGCACATCACATCGCCACCCGTGCAAGGCAACATCAATCGCCGGATAAGTGAGAGACTATCTCGATATTGCCTGACCAGAAGTGCGAACACACACTACAGGAGATTGGTCAACCGGGTTCAAAAGGGCATCGGCAACCGACCCGCACAAGATCGCTATGTTGATGTTGCTTAGCTTCAGTTGCCCGGCGTAGAATCCTCGGACAGGTCGCCGTGAATTTGAGGATCGTAAAGTACAGAGCCAAAGTAGCAAGAGCCAGTGTACTTTTCGACGCAGTAACCCAGTCGACTAGTCGCACAGAATACATCAGATGTCAGGATTAAGATGCTTGACACATGCTAGAATGGTCTCAATAAGCGGACGTACCGTGAATAGTAGTGATAGATGCAGCACATTTGCGTCCTGGCGTTGCAAGATTCGCAGATGGCCAAGGCAGTGAAAGCCACAAGGACGATCGTGGCAATCAGGATGGCGATCTTCATGTTTAGAGACCTGCCTGGAACAAGTAGCTTTTCGCCAGTCAAGAGGAGCTTTGGACAAGAGAAGGCACGATATCATCCAGGTTGAGCGCTTATATCTTCGGGCCAGCAAGACATTCGATTCTCGCGAAGAGGTCGTCGCAACAAGCCTATTCAGAGTGTCAGTCGGACGCCTTGGTGAGAAGGGCTCTGTGCTGCTACCGATATCGAGGAGACACACTGAGCTTGTTGGGCGAAGCACGAACACACTAATGAGAGGATAGGGGACCGAGATTCGAGGCGGACCAATCGAGCCACACCCACAGACAATTGACTGCGTGGGTACTGCCTTATCAGAATCAACTGTTCATCATCAGACGTCTTCGCCTGATGGTAGCTTGATGAACTGTTCTTTCTCCCTTTCTCACGCTGCCATGAGTCGAGTTCTATTACCTCGCCGGTCTTGAATTGTGGGGTGGCAGGGAGGCCCTGTTCATGTCAATTTTCTGCTCGAAGCTCCAAAGCTTCCTACATATGGAGAGGCTGAGTCTGTGATAGCGAAAATCGCCCCACTTTCGCTCACAGCCCTGTCGATGTGAGTCGTCACTCGTGAGCAGGTGACCAACCGGCCCGCTTTTGCCGCTACCTCAGAAAAGCGCAGATGTCCGGAGGGAAAGGAGAAAAGTGAAGATAAGTAAATCAATTATTATATATTATAATTCAACCAACGGTCAAAGGTCGCGGCTGAGAGCGGGCTCCTTTTTCAGAGGCGTGAAAGCTTTCTTTGCATTCGGCTCGCTTGACAGGTTACCGCCGATCGTTGGTCGGTGCGGGGTAATCAATAATGCTGAGAAGTGTGTGATATGAGCTCTTATCACCAGAACCACCATCAACATCTAGCAGCATCGATCAGCAGCTTGATCGCTTTTGCCGTCATGTCGAGCTCGAGGTCTTCAACATCGTCGGTGGTGGCACCCGTCAAAGATGACCTCAACAGGGCCATGAACCATCGAGTCAAACCTAATTCCTTCACGATCGATCGGATCGTCAACAGCCTCTTTCGGCCGCTCTTTCACTCCAAGGCGCTCTCGACGATCGCAACCATCCTGTCACTAGTCAAGATTGTTGGTGGCACGACTAACCTGCAATTTCTTCGCGACAGGCAAGATTTGAGCCGTCGCGAGAAAGTCTCGTCGCTTGCGGCTGACTTTCGCGCCGGATGGAGCAATGGAGCAAACCGACTGGCGAAATGGTATCTGCTGATCCGCTTGTTCAAGATCATCAATGCGATCGGAAATCGTCTGATCATCGACCGACAGCCTCGACGTCCGATCCGATGGAGCGAGCACGTGGTCGTCATCACGGGCGGTGCCAGAGGTATCTGCGGCCACGTTTGCAAGCTTCTTCGTCAAAAAGGGGCCAAGGTTGTGGTGCTCGACTTGCCGGAGAAGTCGGAACACGGACTGGAGACTCTGTACGTTCAGGCGGACGTGACGGACATCAAATCGCTTCTCAACGCCAAGAAGCAGGTGGAGGAAAAGCTCGGCTACTGCACCATGCTGCTGCTTGGCGCCGGTATCGCTCGACACTCACTGCTCCTCGACACCGAAGAGCAATTCCCCTACGAACTTGCAAAGCAGGTCTCCGATGTCAACTACCACGGCGTCATGGCAACGCTCAAAGCGTTTGGCGAGCACATGCTGCCCGACGGCGGCGTCAAAGATCGACCCTTCAAGCAGGCCAAAAACGGTTGGGGTGGACACATTCTCATCATCGGCTCAGGTGCTGCGTACATCGAGCTCCCCGCCAATGCCGCATACAACGCATCGAAAGCAGCAACGGTCTCGCTGCATTCTTCGCTGTCGTCGGAGCTCCACACGTATCACAAGGTGGACAACGTTCGAGCTTCGATCATCTGTCCTCTGAAGATCGAATCCAAGATGACCGAGGGTAGGATGCTGGACACGCACGACCAATTTGCTCTACCGACGCTGACGATTCCGGAAGCTGCGGAGAAGATCGTCGAGGTGCTGGAGGGCGATAAGAGCAGGATCGTATACATTCCGAGGGCGATGTACGTGATGAGCTACAACAAGATGCTGCCGGCGTGGGTGTTGAGGGCATTGCACATTGGATTGGGTGCTACGGATACGTTCTTGACGTATGCGAGGGAGAACCGTAGTGCAGAGAACAACATCCATCAGAAGTAACTGTGTTGGGTGGAAGTCAGCTCGCCCAAGCAATGCAGTAGGCTCGAAGATTGAGCCCAACATACAGCATCTTACCCTGTATCGAGCGAAGGGACAATGACGGCTGCCGGTCTTGGAAGCCGATACCTCAGACCTGATCGTCGACAAGAGATCCGCGGATGCCCATCTGAAGAGGCTCATGAGTTCGCCAGAGGCGCAATCTGTGACATGATCGCCATGTTGAGGCCAGAATGAATCCGATCTACATGGCTGCAGCGTCGGAAGCAATGCGGGGTAGCGGCCTATTGTCCCGAACCCGCCGAGCACTTGTTCGCGAAACGGACAGGAGTTGAGAGCATGTTCTTTTTCGATTCAGGGGTTTTGAGTAGAATCAGGTGGTGCTTGGCACCGCTCCATCCTTCCCAAAAAAGACAATACTCTGTCCAGGCTGTCAAGGAACAAAGACTTTTGTTAGGATCTTCTTCTGTCGTCGACTGCGTGAACGTGTCTGCAGGTCTGCGATAGGTCCGAGCTCTGTTTGTGAGAGTGTGGCAGCGGCAGTCATATCGGCCCGTGCAGCCGGAAAAGCGCGTGCCTTTGCGAGAATTCCATGCTCGGCGTGCCAAGAACTGTGCTTCAGGGGAGATCTACATCGTAGTCGCGAACCGACCGAAGCCCCTGATGCACCACAGACACATCAACCGCATTGATACAGTAATGAAGCCATCTTACAGTACAAGATGAGCTACAATCCTTTGTGCGACAGACACTCGTTGCCATCCCAAGCATAGGACCAGTTGAGTTACTCCACGGACGAATCAAAGTCTGACAATCCAATTGATAGCCGGCAGCGGTTTATCGGATCTGCAGCGACCACATGCTGTGCAGCGAGCGCACTTTGCTGTGCTGTCGCCTTTCCGGTGTGGCGCGTCTCTCCTAAGCTTTGTCCCAAAACGCGAAACGAGTCGTGTCTGGCAGCGGCACAAGAGCAGAGGGAAACACGGGTACGTGTTGGACCCTTCTAGGTAAGACATACACCTTGGTTTTCTTTTTGTTCCTCGCCAGCACATCGCCCCTGACTGGCCTTCTTTTTGGGTCGAAAAGCATCTCGCTTAGATCGAGGTACTGACTCAAAAACCTTGTTTTCGGCCTTACTCCTGACCATGGCTTTGTTGCTTGAATGGTCTCGTCGCTGCGAAGACTGTTCTGTCACACCGTCCCGAACGGCATTGCCGGGTGGTCTGAAGCCTGGTGAAGATCGGTTCGTGACAAGCAGCTACAGTAGTTTGCAGTGGTACCGACCTCACACTCTGTTGTCGCGAGCCGGAGTTACTGTCTTCTCTCTGATTACCTTAAATAGAATTCTTATAATTTCATCGAGACTTTCCGAGGCCGTGCAGACGGAAGTCGTTGGCCGGCAGCCTTGTACTTTCTTTCTTCGGACCTGCCGAGTCTCGATGTGGTTGGGCGTTGACATGATGGGTCAAATTGTGGAAGACGACAGAGCACTGTCGCTCGAGTGCGAGGGAGCACGCTAGAACTGTGCATGGCATCATTGCGTGTAAAGCGCCCACTCTTCGGGATGGCCGAAGTTGAGCTTGACGGCACGAATCGGCCACAGAGCAGGTAGGCAGGCAAGAGACAAGCCAAGAGGACCCTTTTCCCGCCCTCGGTGCAGTGCATTCAATTTGTGCACCTTCACTCGACCCACTCAATCACTGCCCTGTTCATACAGCCCTGTAACTTGACCGGCGTCACTCCCATCAACCGTCCGCCACCACCTCCACTGCACTGTCTCTCTCCTCCTCTCCGTCCATCGCTGCAGCTTTTCCATCTTCGCCTTTACCTCTCGCGTCAACCTAACCATACCACCATATCTGCTTGTGCTCGTCAGGCCTAGGCACACTCTCGAACCTTACGTGTCGTCGCTCTCCGACCAAAGCCGATACCCTCGCACACGGCTGGCTCCGTCTGCGTCTGCGCACACCGAGACCTGACTGTCATACACGCACCTTGCATTGTCTTTGCATCTGTCAATTCTGCCATCCACCTCTGCGGACCACGTCATCCTGTATGCTTTCCTGAATTTGCTGCTTCAACAGCATCGCTGCGCGACGGTTCGATTCGATTCGACGACAGGCTTCCAGGTCGGACGCTTGTCTTCGCCCTGAATCATGGCGTTCGGTCAATCTTCACAATACCAGGGCCAGCCTGGCCTTGGTCACACGGGTCACCACTATGATCCCAATCATAGGCAGCCATATCAGTCTGGCCCCTCGGATCAATCCTATCTCACCGATCCTACGCATCCGGACTACGACCCTATGGTAGACCCCAACCTCCAACTGAAGACTGTCAGAACGGCTGCCGCCTCTATCGCCGAATCACACCGCTCAGAACAACGCAGAGACGAGCGCAGAAAGGCAAAGCGCGCCAACAGTCTCTCACACAAGCTCTTCCGCGGCAGGACTTTGCGCAAGCAGCAGCAAAAGGGCTCTACACTCGCCCAACTCGTCTCCGAAGAGGCCAAGAAACGTCGATCCGATGCTCCTTCCGGCTATCAGTACGACTCGGACGCTGCGTTCGCCTCTGCCCAGCAAGGCAAGGTGCCGGAACTAGCCACCATCGATGACGAGGTCCATGAAAACGAGCAAATCCACGATGCAGCACAGTCGTCGTCTCAACCCGCTGGTCCCACCATGCGCAAGATCAAGCCCAAAAAGCGAAGAAATGTCTACGTCAATCTACCGCCGCCGCTCTCCGAACTGCGGCACAATGGCGAGCCCGCCGTCGTCTATCCACGGAACAAGGTCCGCACCTCCAAGTACACTCCCATCACCTTCCTTCCTCGTTTCCTTTTCGAGCAATTCCGTCGAGTTGCCAACATCTACTTCCTAGGTCTCGTCATCCTACAAGTGTTCCCCACTTTTGGTGCTACGATCCCTCAGATCGCCATGCTGCCACTCGTTTCCATTCTCACCATCACCGCTATCAAGGATTCAATAGAGGACCACCGCAGACACGTCATCGACAACGAAGTCAACAACTCGGCCGTCACCCGTCTTGGCAGCTGGCGGAACCTCAACCAGGCCAAGGACCAACGCTCGTGGTATCAGAAGCTCTTCGGTCTTGCCGGAAGAGGCGGAAGCAAGGTCTCCAAGGGCGTCCGCAAGCTGCGAGAGAAGGAGGACGCCATCGGTATGCGCCAAGTCGGTGGCAGTTCACGCAGTCCCACCGGTGGCACCCCCAAATTCGCAGGCGACCAAGAATTTGGCGGCCGTCCCGATGCTCGCAGTCTCCGCAGCGACAGTGTGGTCAGCTCGCATGCGCTTGGCACCATCATGAGCGAAAGCGAGCGCGAAAATGGCAGCTTCTACGGCGCCAGCTACAACCATTCAAGCGCGGCGCTTAACCGCGACGCAAACGCCAGCAGTCTCTCGGTCCTGCAACCGCTCCATCCCAATGATCAGCAGCAGCGAGGAGGCCTCAGTGCCACTACCGTACAGACGCAAAGCAGCAGCGTAGAAGGCGTCGTCGACTACCGCCGAAACACACCCGGAACTGCAAGGTGGGAACGCACGCTGTGGAAGAAGCTGGAAGTGGGCGACATTGTCATGTTGCGCGAGGACGAGCAGGTTCCGGCCGATATTGTGGTGCTCAACACGTCCGATCCGGACGGCAACGCGTACGTTGAGACCAAGAACCTGGACGGCGAAACCAACCTCAAGGTGCGCAAGTCGCTCAAGGCCACCATGGGCATCCAGTCCGAAGAAGACGCCGAACATGCCCGCTTCGTCATAGACAGCGAACCGCCGCACGCCAACCTGTATAGCTACAACGGTCTGCTCAAGTATACCGTCAGCGAGCCCAGCAAAGAAGGCGATTTCGCCGATGCGCTCGAAAACTTGCCCCAGGACAGCAGCGCTTACGCAGCCGCAGAAGCTCGCTCACGCCGCGTCGAGCCAATCACCATCAACGAGCTCTTGCTTAGAGGCTGTGCCGTACGCAACACTGAATGGATCATCGGTGTCGTGGTCTTTACCGGTGAAGACACCAAGATCATGCTCAACTCGGGCGAGACTCCCTCAAAGCGCTCCAAGATCGAGAAAGAGACCAATTTCAACGTCATTGTCAACTTTCTTCTCCTCATGGTCCTTTGCACAATCTGCGCCCTGATCGGCGGATTCCGTCTCTCCAATACCAACACTAGTCGAGCTTACTACGAGGTCGGCGCAGAGCTCAGCACGAGCAACGTCGTCAATGCGCTCGTCATCTTTGGCTCCTGCCTGGTCGTCTTCCAGAACATCGTGCCCATCTCGCTCTACATCTCGATCGAGATTGTCAAAACCATTCAGGCCTTCTTCATCTACCAGGACATCGAGATGTATTATGCACCGCTCGACTATCCGTGTATGCCCAAAACGTGGAACATCTCCGATGACCTTGGCCAGATCGAGTATATCTTCTCTGACAAGACGGGTACGCTCACGCAAAACGTCATGGAGTTTAAAAAGTGTTCCATCGACGGTGTAGCCTATGGCGAAGGAGTAACTGAGGCCATGATCGGCGCCATGAAGCGCGAGGGCAAGGACACCTCGGGCTTTAGCGCAGAGAAGCAAGAGATCGAGCTGTCCGAATCCAAGAGGCGTATGGTCGACATCATGAACCGCGCCTTCAAAAATAGATATCTGCGGCCCGACAAGATGACGCTCATCTCTCCGCTCATGGCCGAGACGCTGGCTGCCGCTCCCTCGGATTCGCAGCGCAAGAACATCATCACCTTTTTCCGTGCGCTTGCTCTCTGCCACACTGCGCTCGCCGACCGACCGGACGGCAACGATCCCTACACCGTCGAATACAAAGCCGAATCGCCGGACGAAGCGGCCCTTGTCGCAGCGGCCCGCGACGCCGGTGCCGTTTTCATCGCCAAGAACAACAACACGGTCGATATCGAGGTGTTGGGTCAGCCGGAGCGCTACACGCCGCTCAAGGTGCTTGAATTCAACAGCACCCGAAAGCGCATGTCGGTCATCGTACGTGAAGCCGACGGACGCATCTTGATGATCACCAAGGGTGCCGACTCCGTTATTTACCAGCGTCTGCGTGCTGATCATCCTGAAGAGCTCAAGCAAGCCACCCATCGAGATTTGGAGGCGTTTGCCAACGCGGGTCTGCGTACGCTCTGCATCGCCTATCGCTACCTGGACGAGGCAGAGTACATCGAATGGGCGCGCATCCGCGACGAGGCCAGTGCCAGTCTCACCGACCGTGACGACGCCATCGATGAGGCGAACGAGAAGATCGAAGTCGATCTCGCCCTGCTAGGCGCCACCGCTCTCGAAGACAAGCTGCAGGAGGGTGTTCCCGAAGCCATCGAGACGCTGCACCGAGCTGGCATCAAGCTGTGGATCTTGACGGGAGACAAGCTGCAAACCGCCATCGAGATCGGGTTCAGTTGCAACCTGCTGACAACAGACATGGAGATCATGATTATTTCGGCGGATCACGAGACAGGCACCCGGGCCCAGCTCGAGGCTGCGTGCAACAAGATCGCTGCAGCCGGCAGACCCGTCGTAGTCGAGCAGCCGCCAGCCCGCAAAGGCGGTAAGGTGCGCAAGAACCGACTCACCGTCGCGCGAAACGAGCAGGCTCCCAAGGATGGCTTCGCCGTCGTCATCGATGGCGAGACGCTTCGTTATGCGCTCGATTCGAACTTGCGACCGCTGTTTCTGGCTCTGACAACGCAGTGCGAGGCTGTCGTCTGCTGCCGTGTCTCGCCGGCGCAGAAGGCGCTCACGGTCAAGCTGGTCAAGGACGGCAAGGACGCCATGACGCTTGCCATCGGAGATGGCGCCAATGACGTCGCCATGATCCAAGAGGCGCACTGTGGTGTCGGCATCGCCGGTCTCGAGGGCGCACAAGCATCGATGAGCGCCGACTACGCCATTGGTCAATTCCGCTTCCTCACTCGCTTGCTGCTCGTTCACGGTCAATTGTGCTACCACCGTATCTCGGATCTGCACAAGGTCTTCTTCTACAAGAACATCATCTGGACTTCGATTCTGTTCTTCTACCAGATCCACTCGGACTTTACGGGCTCGTATATCTTCGACTACACCTACATTTTGCTGTACAACCTCGTGTTCAGCTCGCTCTGCGTCATTGTCATTGGCGCGCTCGATCAGGTGGTCAACATTAAGGCTCTGCTGGCGTTCCCGCAGACGTACAAGCGAGGTATTGAGGGCGCCGAGTACACCAAGTTCCTCTTCTACATGAGCATGGTCGACGCTGCGTTCCAAGGTGCGGTCTGCTACTTTATCCCGTGGTGGTTCTTCACCTATGGACCCATGATCGGTCACAGTGGTCAAGAGATGAGCAGTCTCAACATGTTCGGCACAACCATCGCTGCTGGTGCCGTGACGACGGCCAACCTGTACGCCGGCATCATCGCCAAGCACTGGACCGGTGTGTTTTGGGCCGTCGAGATTATTTCGCTGCTGAGCGTTTACGCGTGGACGATGTTGTACTCGGCCTTCCCCGTGTTCAGCTTCCAAGATGTCGGCTTTTGGCTCGTCCAGACGGTCAACTTTTGGGTGATCGTCGTGCTGATCACGGTTGTCTCGCTGGTGCCACGATTCTTTGCCCGCGCCTGGCGATCGTCGTTCCATCCTAACGAGCACGACATCTTGCGCGAAGCCTGGACGCACGGTGACCTGAAGGACCAGCTGGGCATTGCACATCAGAACAAGAAGAAGGCACGACGTGCTGCTGCCGCTGCTGCGGCGAAGCACGGCTTCCACTACGATGGCGCTCACGCGGACGTCGACGACTCGTTTACGAAGAGCATGGATCGAGATGTGGAAGGTCAGACTGGCCATTTGTTCGTCGAGGCTAAGAGGTCGATGGATCGACAGCGTCATCAGCAGCGCTTCAACCTTTCGGCGGTAGGCGAGGAAGATGACAGATCCGACACCTCGGCTGACCCGCTCCATGCGGGCGAGTACGAGGATCAGTACGCTCGTCGCAATGTTGGTGGTTACGGTCAGAGCTTGCAGACGCGGACGCCTCAGCTGCAGCCTCCGTCGGCCTTCAGTCCTGCTGGTAGCTACAATCGCAACAATGGTGCTGTCTCGGGCTTGTCGTTCTACGATCCGGATTCGCTTCCGATGAGCGGTGACGCGGCGAGTCCTCAAGCTTTTGATGGCTACGACCCTGAAAAGACGCCTCGACCTGATCTGCCTACGATCCAGGTGCGCAATGCGTCCAGGCTAGGGCAGAACAATGGCTCCGGACTCGGAAGTCAGCACCCGATGCTGACGAAGCAGCCTTCGAAGGACAGCTTCACGAGGGCGTTTGACGATGAATTCGGAGTCGAATACGATCACGGCGTCAACCCGTACCCTGCTGCGGCGGGATCGAGGTCCGTGTCGAACTCGAGCTACGGTTCGGGTGTCACGCAAACCGGTGCACGAACCTACCCGGCATCGGCAACCGGTGGATCGCCGGATCGATCGAGGTCGAATCCTACTACACCTACCAAGTCGGCGATTGCCAGGTATCACGACCGGTTCACGCCACCAGCGGCTTCGGCGTCGCACTACGATTCGTCGGCGATGGCGTTATCCGCATCCCAGCAGAGTTTGACGGTAGGATCGCCAGCAGGACGTGGTCGAGGAGCGGCAGGTGGTGGGCATTCTCACGAGCTTTCGGGCGCCTCTGGGGTGTCGTGGCATACGGCGGAGGGGTCACATCAGGCGCACGAGCGGGCTGCTTCGGATGCCAAGTTCATGGCGTTCTAGGGCCAGGTGAGGTCAATGGTTATTGTGATTCTTGTATGGACTTTTTGTCTCTCTTTTCTTAGCTGTGATTTTGAAAGATGAGATGTTTCAATTGGTTGCCGATATGTGTCTGCGTGTGGTTTGAGTTGGGACGAAGGGGAGTGGCGAGCGGTACGGGGTGAAGAGGCATGGGTAGGTGGGGGGTTCAAAGTAAAACACGGGGGGGATGATGGTTGCGTGCGAAGCTGGGGAGGGTGATGTTTGCTGTTGATGTGAGAGAGATTCTGTGTCGTCATGTGTAGGAGAAACTTTAGATGGAGGGAGGGAGAATGGCGGTGAAGCTTTGTTCCTTGGGTTTACCTTGCTGGATGGGAGTCGATGAAGGATGAGACAGCGTTGCATACGAAGAACTGCTTCGTAAGTCGACCAAACTTGCAATGTTCTCATTTACGGCAGGATTGATTCGACTACGATGTATGTATTCGACGACCGAATGCACGAACGAGCAGTGTTCAGCTCTCAACGTTCCACCCACACTTTGATGTTGATACGATCAGACTTTGCACAGTGTCAAAAGGATGTCCCAGCACAAAGTAAGGTTCCGAGGTGAGACCGAACGTCAGGCGAACCCCAGAATCCAACAAAGACTCCGGCGTTTGTGCGGCGACTCAGAGACTCGAATTTGACACTGCAGATGACGGACATGACCGGTGATGAAAGAAATGATGTGGGTGGCGTAAGCTGGTGCTTGTGTTCGTGGGAGAGAGATGGTCTTTGATTGCCGTTGACAGGGGTGGAATGAAGTATGCCTTTTTATGGTTGGCCAAGACGAACGAGCTTCGAGAGTTGGGACGGCAGTCAGCCGACCTTCAGAGGTTGGTGCCTGCATGAGAGGCGGTCGGATAGCGTGGTGTGCACTTGAGCAACGGTGTTGCGGGCGGTGGAGGAAGTATATATAGAAGGAAGAAGCGGTGCTCGAGGGAGGAAGCCGTGTCCTCGAATCGCAGTACCAAGTCGATATGTTGGTCGTACTTCGCGATCCATTCGCGGCTCAAACGATGCTCTTCCATCTCCTGCTACTGTTTTGCACCTTGACGGGCGTCTTTAGCGCACCCTCTCCGCCCCTTCGATTACGCCCAGCGCCACCGCCGCTCTACCGCACCTTCCCCCCGACCCGAGTCTTCACCTCTCCCACCTCTCCCCAAACCGATTACGAATCCATCTACCGCTCCTTCCTCTCCCCCCTCAACCTCTACCATCCCAACCCCACCCACTATGCCACCGTCACCTCACCGCGCGGTCACGATCGCCTCTCCCCCCCCAGTACCCTCCTCTACCTCCGCAAACTCTCCAACGATCCGTCCTACATCTCGCCGCGCGCCGGCGAACCGCTCACCCCCATCATCTCGCGAATGCACCTGCTCACCTCCTCCCTGCACCCTACCACTGCTGCCGAACAAAGATCGTTCTTAGCCTTGTTCGAAGATGTTTCGAGACAAGCGCGGTTCGAAGTGCAGAATGCACTGCATCCCGAAAACGTTTCTGCACAACACAAGGCTGCCGTGGAGATGTTGAGGGCTAGGTATGGGCAGATGATAGGGCTGCTCAAGAGCGAGAGTAACGTGGACAAGTTGACCGGCTTGTTGGATGCGGACGAGGTGGCGAGGTTTTTGGAGGTGCACGAGTTGCTGGTTGCAGAAGAAAACTTGTTGGAGATGGTGGGGAAGAGTTATGCCGGAGCGTTCCCACGACTTTGATTGCAGGAAGAGGTATATGTGCAGCAAGTATACTCGGCGTTGACGGTGTTCATGTTGTTTCCGGTACGCCCGCGGCTTCCGGCGGTGTAGCTTCGGAAGCATGCTGCTTCAACCAAGCCTCATCATCCCACACCGCCCTGCCTTTACTCGGCTCCTTGACCTTGCTCGCATCCGTCAGATTGACCTGTATCGTTCTACCCTGTATCGCGTTCAAGTTCATATTGTCTATCGCATCCAGCGCCTCATCAGGATGAGAGAATGTGATGAAACCGAATCCCTTGTTGCGGCGTCCGAGGGGAGTGGTGGTAGCAGGTACAGAGATGGAAATGATGTCGCCAAAGGGTGCAAAGTAGGTGGAGAGGGAGGATTCATCGAGCGAGGGCGGGATGTTGCCGACGTAAATCGTTGACGAGGACATGATTCGAGGAGGACGGAGTGGCGAGGAAGCGTGGAGGTGGATGCAGGAGGAGGAGAAAGTGTTGTTCTTCGCTGCACGGTGGTACATCCCTGGGCCGACTCCCGAAGCCATGAAAAGATTGACGGCGGAAAGAGTCGATAAATTGCGTTCCAAATTCAGGCACCAGAAATCGCTGAGCACACTCAGAAGCATGCTTTGCGCAGTCGCACAAAATCAATCTACTGTATGAGCCAAACACTCTCCAGAAATATCATAAAGAAGTGGTCTGATACAATTGCAATCCTCACCGTCCACCACGAAGAAAGGTCTGATCTAGCAGCATCGCTCCACCACATCTGCTCATCCCCACAATGCCATGTGCTTCCTGGCATTCTCGTTGTACCTTCCACCGGCCACCTTGAACTGCTTGACCTTGTCGTCGAGCTTCTTCTTGGTCTCCTGGCCCAAATCGATGTTGGCCGACTCCGCGTTCTCCTTTGCCCTGCTAGCCTTGCTAGTACCCGGAAGAGGCACCAGCACGTCGCTGCTTGCGATCAACCACGCCAGACCCAACTGAGTCGGTGTCACCTGTGGGTTGTGCTGCGCTGCGAGCGTCTTGAACTCGTTGGCCAACTCGAGGTTCTTTGCGAGGTTCTCGCTCTGAAGTCTATCCATGTGGCGGCGGATGTCGTTCTCCGGGAGATCGTCAAGGCTCTTGATTGTGCCGGTCAACATACCCTTGCCAGTCGGGCTGTAGGCTAGGATGGGGATTTTGGCGCTGGAGCAGTACTCGACGATGCCTTGGTTGAAGGCTTCCAGCTCCCAAGGACTGACCTCCAGCTCGACGAATGCAACCGGTGCGACGCTGGTAGCTTCCTTGATACTGTCCAGCCCAACTTCGGAGAGCGAGATGTGCTTGAACAGGCCTTTGCCCTTTTGCTGCTTTCCCTCTGCATCCGTGTATGTTTCACTTGAGAGCGAGAGCATGTTGTACATGATCTGCTTCATCGGTACTTTGGAATCTCTACGAGCCATCTCGTACACATCGATCTCCTTGCCACCGTGATCCGTACCTAGCTGTTCCCTGATCCCCCTCAGATCGGCTTCGAGCACCTCGACCGATGCATCCGGTTGCAGACCACCCATACCAATTTCGCGATACTTCTCGACGTTGCAGCCACCTTTGATCGAAAGCACGGTCTTGTCCTTGTACTCGGGATACGCCTCATAGAAGCGTCGGAGGAGTGCGAGGTTGGCATACGGGTCGGACTGAGGACCGTAGAAAGCGGAGCTGTTGAGCAGGTTGCTGCCGGAATCGACGGCGGCTTTGATGGTTTCGAAGGCTTGCTGATCGGGGGTACGCAACGAAGGGTCGCACCAGGTCATGCCCATGCAGCCAAAGGCGATGCGTCCGATGTTGATGTGGCTGGCACTGCCGCCGAGCGAGATGGTGGGGATGGGGGACATGTTGGTGTTGGGCTTGGATGTATGTTGGAGGGAGGTGTTTGTGGTATTTGGGAGACAGGTGTGAAGGTGGTGCAAGTTTTTATGGAAGTGGGTCCGTCCGGGAGGAGGGGGAGAGAGCAACGAGCCAACTGCGTCTTACTACTGCCTGTGCCACCGGCGAAGCTAAGCTTACTTCTTCATACAAATCCCGCGTGGTCGCTACGGCGACAACTCCAACTCCACGGACACGGCATCATCTTCACCCACCCCACGCTCCACCTTCAGCTTGGCCGCCGGCTGTCACGGCTAAAAGCAAGGGTGGAGGTGGAGGTTTAGAATAGAATGTTAAGCCGGTTCAGATCAAATTCTTCGTGTAATTGTTTTGGGCGGAAATGCACGTGATGGAGTGAGTTGAGCCAGCGTCGCGTCCAAAGTGCAGTTTGTGTGTGTTTGCTGTCACAAAACTCACAACTTGGCTTGTTTTGTGTTGATTTCACTCTCTGACAGCACAGTGTGACAGCTTGCTGTTGCACCATCGTTGCTTTACCTTGCACAAATCGCCGTTGAACCGAGTGAGCCTACCATCGTCCAGGACTGATGCAAGAACGATGAGATCTGACAGAGGCTGACCAGAATGGACGCTTCATAGCGTACAGAAGCGTAAGGTTCGAATCACTCGTGGAGTGGGCGGGGAGCGGGTGCATTTTCATGTTGTGTTGGAATCTACTTTGGCCAGCGGTCGTGAGTCAAGCCTACGCAGCTCGCTTCGTTACGCTCAGAGAAGTTTGCATGACCTTGAATCAGCTGTCACACAAGCAAGCATGCACCTCAAACAAGCCTGACGCACTCTCTTGACCCGAAGAAACCCCTTCTAAGTTACCCTTCTCTTTTACGACGCAAATCAAAGTCGGTATTTACTGTTTCCTGACTTGCTCGTCAAAGCACAGCAGCGCCGTTCACACACACAGCAATCTGCTTCCCACTTTCACTCTTGACCTCACCTCTCTCTACATCGTTCGTCGTTCACTGTCCTACACTCATCCTCCTCCGACCATCCTCCTCCTTTGCCTGCGCTGCATCACCTCAAGAGGCCAGCTAGCAACAGAGCGCAGCACCATCAAGGACTCCCCCAAGACTGACCGCTCATCATCCGAGCGATCATCATCGGCACTCGTCAACATTTCAATCACCAGCATCACGACAACAACAGCAGCAAACACCGCTCCTGACTTTCAACCAACGCCAAAGCATCCTCTCTTCACACGCCAAAACATTGCTATCCTCCCTTCTATCTCATATACTGCTCACTTTAGCTCTATACCTTTGCATACTTCATCCAAATCGTTTCGAACATCATGGCATCCACAATGGCCACAGGGCCTTCTTCGTTGGCTCATCAGCTTCCCGCTCATCCTGGCTATGCTCGCACATCTGCCGCTCCCGCCATCTCCACACTTCCATCACGGCCCAGACCAGCTTCCACCGTTGCATCCAGACAACCCACAGCAAGTGCAGCCCCAGCACCTGCAGCCGCGTCTTCCAAATCCTCGTCAAAGAAGCCCACCCTTCCGCCTCCTCCGAAAGTCATCATTGATTCGGAGGGACGTGCCTTTAAGCGGGGAGACCTGCTCGGTCAGGTAAGTTTAGCATCCACTCTTCCCTTCCTCAATCCACCGTCTCTGACACCCTCCACCTCCTCTTTCACTTGAACTTCATAGGGAGGATTCGCACGCGTCTATATGGCAGTCGACCCAGAGGGACGTCGCAAAGCCTTCAAAGTCATCGCCAAATCCGCCATCGCCAAGTCGCGCAAGAACCGTCAGAAGATCCTCGCCGAGATCATGATCCACAAATCCGTCGACCACATCCACGTCGTCAAGTTCGAAGACTGCTTCGAAGACGATTCCAACGTCTACTTCCGACTCGAGCTGTGCGCCAACGGATCGCTCAACGACATCGTCAAGAAGCGCGGTCCCTACACCGAGCCCGAAGCACGCTATCTCATGGTTCAGATCCTCGCTGGAACTCAAAACTTGCATTCCAACAGCATCATCCATCGCGATCTCAAGTTGGGCAACATCTTCTTGGACGAGAAGATGCACGTCAAGCTGGGAGACTTTGGTCTCGCTGCGCTACTCAAGCATCCAGAGGAAAGGAAGAAGACCGTCTGCGGTACTCCGAACTACATCGCACCCGAGATCCTCTACGATCAGGGTCAGGGACACAGCTTCGAGGTGGACATTTGGAGTGTCGGTGTCATCATGTACACGCTCTTGGTCGGAAAGCCTCCTTTCCAGACGCCCAAGGTGGATGAGATCTACGAGAGGATCAGACAGAACGCGTACGAGATCCCCGTCGGGGCAGGGTTGAGCGCCGAGGCGGTGGATCTGATCACCAGGATCCTGACGCACAACCCATCTCAGAGACCGACGTTGGTTCAGATCATGAACCACGCTTGGTTTCAGTGCGGTCCTGTGCCCTTGACGATACCCCCGACCAGCATGGAGGGTACACCTTTCCTGCCACCCCTTACTGCGAGGGAGAGCGCAAGGAATTTGGAACTGCTCAAGAGGCAAGCTGCGTGGAACGACCGCGCCGACGATCTGCTCGAAGACGTTCTTACCGCCGGAAACAATGCCGTCGGTTCGTCACCCGAGACTTATGCGGATGCGAACGATGAACCGGTCGAAGTCGTGGTCGACGCGAGGAGCGAGTTGGAGCAGGCGGAGCAAGCCGAGGAACGACGCGAAAAGATGGACCGCGAGTTCCACCACGCCATCCAACCCGAATCCCCCATCTCAGCGCTGCTCAAGGCAGGTCGTCAACCGCTCATCAAGGCACCAGCTCCGCCTCCGCAAAGCTTCGCCAGGTCGACTGCAAACAGCTTAGCGAAACAGCTGTCGAGCCTGACGCTCAACAGGTCAAGTGCATCGGGGGACAAGGAGAACGCCAATCCGATGGCGCCCCCTCCCGCTGCGGCTGGTGGTGCGGGTCGATCCGAGTTTGGCAGGACGTATTCGCGAAACACAAACGTCGCTCCAGCGCAAGATGAGAGGGCTTTGCAGCAGAAGACTCGTCTTGTAGCGACCACCACCCCCATCACCACCGCATCTACCGGATCTGGACTCACCCGTCCCCCATCCACCGCATCCTCGCTCAACGACGCGGCGCTCCCCACCTCGTCCTCGCGCACCACGCTCGCCTCCATCGGCTCCTCCACCGCCCTCGCTCCCGGCGCCAAGAAGACCAAGACCTCGATCGAAGTCATCATCTCCCACCTCGAATCTGCGCTCCTCTCGCTCGAATCCAACACCCCCTACATCGCCCCCGCCAGCTCCGCTGTCGAGTCGATCTCGTTCGTCTCGAAACCGTGCGAACTCAATGGCACGCGTTTGCACCCTGAATCACCCCGCACCTTCCTCATCTCGTGGCTGGACCATTCGGAACGCTATGGACTCGGATACGCCTTGTCGGACGGAACGGTCGGAGTGTACTTCCGGGATGCTACTTCGATGATCCTTTCGGCGGGGAAGAAGAGTGTCGACTACATTTCGACGGTTCGAGCATCGAAGACGACATCCGCGAAAACGGATCAATTGAAGCGGGAGAGCTTCTCGCTTCCGTCGGCGGTGGTGGAGGAGGGAAGTGTTCCACGGGAACTCCACTCGCGCGTCCGGGTGATGAAGTACTTTGAAAAGGAGATCATGGATCGTCTGTACGGCGCTGATTCACCGCTCACGTTTACGGATACCAAGTCTACGGGTATGACGTTCGTTCACAAGTGGTACAAGACCAAAGACGCCATCGTCTTCCGTCTCAGCAACGGCACTGTTCAGCTCAACTTCTACGACCATACCAAAGTTTTCCTCACGCACGGTGGTCAGGTGATCTCGGTGATCGAACCGCTGGATAAGACGGGTGGAGTGCCGAGGATGACCAGCTGGACACTGGAGGAGTTTGTGAGCATCGCGAGGGGAGATAGGAGTGCGAGGGAGGAGCAGGGGGTGGAAGAGGGGTGTGTCAGGACGAAACCGGTCGAGAGGAGGAGGGTGAGAGGGTTGGTAGGGAAGGTGAGGTATGCTGTGGAGGTGCTGTGCACGACGGTGCAGGGGGCGAAGAGAGCAGGGGGTGGGTTGGTGAGGAGCGAATCGGGGGCGACGGTGGCCACGGCCAACTAAACTCTGCGCAGCGTAGACGCTTCTCATCCCACACTCGACAGAATCCTTCCTGGCTACCGGTACATACATGATCTCTCTTTTTTTGCGCATCGTTTCACAACTTCGTTCTTCGCACACAAACACATTTCTAGCTTTCGTAACATTTTCTTATCTTATCATGTCTCTTATCATTTCATGCTCTCATGTCTCTGTTTCAATGCTTCCAGTTGTTTCGTCTTTGTCCGCATTCTCCGGAGTTTGTGCGTGTTGGAATGTGTCTTGGAATTCGTGTGGGAGAGGCGAGGTTGAGTGAGAGAGAGATGCACAGCAGTGATTCCTGATGCACAAACCGCTTTCGCTACTGTACGACCCAGATTACGGCTTCTGGTCGGACGAACAGCTGCACCGTCTCCTGCTGGCATTTCGGCTCTTCCCTCGTCATCGCGCCGGGGAAAGGGTTTTCCGGGTTCAGCGCTTGCCAGAGCTGTTTGCGTCTGACCAAGCGGTGTGGTGATTCCTCCTTGCGCGGAGCATCCCGAGGTGGGGAAAAGTAGCGGATTCCATCGAGAATCCCGTCTTGAGAACGGAGGAGTGAGGTAGACGTAGGGGGTGGGGTGGGGAGCGGGAGGGTGATCCCCACCCATATTCCGGGGTGGGTGTGGATGGGGCCTAGGTAGTGCACGTGTGCACGGTGTTTGCGGTTCGCTTGCGCTGATGGTCGTAGGGGTTTGGGAGATGGTTTGGCTGCAGCAGTGCGGGTGGTGCTGGTGGAAGGTTTGACTGTTGCACGCGTGGCGATAGATCGCTTCGGCTGCACCGGCGCCTTCCCGACGCCGCCTTCACCCGCAGTCGGAAGTGACACAATACACGCAATTCCAATTCTCAACCTTATCCCCCCACCCCACACCTCCCCCTCTTCTTTCAGCACAATCGTCCTTTCGCTCTCACTCCTCTCCACACCCGCCATCTTGGCACTCTCCACCCTCTCCACTGCATCCACCGGCATCCTCACCTCCTCACCTCTTCCTCCACCCCGACCCGTATTGGTCGGAGTGATCGATCTAGCACTACCCGGCTTACGACTTGAGCCGTTGCTGAGCGTACGAGCACGGAGGTCCGCTCCGGAGTCGGTGGAGGAGAGCGAGAACGTTCCGCCGGGTAAGGGGGTTGCGCGGAGGAAGGAGGATTTGTGCGAGAGAGCGGGGGTCTTAGTGGTGGGTTTGATGGAGGCGCTGTCGAGAGAGACCGCTGGTTTCGGTTCGGTGGTGGGGTGATGGGGGAGGCTGGTGGCGGAGCGGATGGGACGGATGGTTTTCGTGGGGGTTTTGTTAGGATCCGAAGGGATGGCGCGGGTCGGAATGGCTGATTTGCTGGAGGGGGTAGTGGCGGGCGGGGTGGGAGGAGCTGAAGCG
>NW_012133838.1:21518-25237 GCF_000403515.1 Pseudozyma hubeiensis SY62
TCGTAGAGCGTGCAGTCGCGGCGCTGGAGGTGCTGGTGGCGCTCGTTGTGCGAGTTCTTGCTGTGTTGCTGATCGCTGCTGCACTCGGAGTGACAGATCTTGCATTAGCGCCGTTTGCTGCGCTTGATCTGGGAGTTGACGAAGACGTCGTCACCGTCGATTTCGTCGTGCTCGATGCCGTCGAAGCAGCGGTCGTTCGCTTCGGCGTTGTGGAAGCAGCACCGTTCGGAGTTGCGCCTACGCGAGCCGTCTGCGAGGCTAACGCAGCATTCGATGCCGAAGAAGAAAGCGATCTGTGTCCGTTTGCAACCGACACTTTGGCGGCATTGCGATTGAGCACAGCTGCTCGCATGTGGATCGGACCGGCTTCGCGCTCGCCGTCGTTTGTCCCTAACGACTTCCTCGCCACTGTGGCAGCTCTGCCGGGCGCTGCGGCCGTCGGAGTTGCAGAATTGTTGCTGGTGCGAATCGAATCCGCCGCTCCGCCAAGCGATGACCTCTGCCCAACGGCGCTGCTCCTCCGCTCTACCGCTGCAGCCGCTCCACCGCCGAGCGAACTCGACCTCTTCGCAGCCATCAACCTCCCCGGCAACGTCGCACTCTTGACACTCGGCGGCACTTCCGCCAGATACAGCTCCGTCGTCGTCACGTCCAGTTCATCGGCGATCTCCTTCAAACACCATTTCTCCAACCTGTTGAACCCCGCCAGCGCCCTCACATTGATCCAGCGTTTTTTCAGGTAGCGCAATATGCTCCCGCGCGCACTCTCCACCGCCTGCCTCGACTGGGCCACTTCAAACCCCTGTTTTCGAAGCAACACCTGCCCGACGAGTGTCTGGTAGATCTGTGCAGCTCGAGCCTCGGTCAGACCGTCGATGAGCATCATGAGGCATTTCTCGAGCACATCCCCCAAGGAACCTACGCCATCGAGCAGGTCTGACCAAGCTGGACTCGTCACGATCGTGTCCAGGTGGTTGTGCAGGATGGGCATGACTCGGTTCGAGATGGTCTCGGCCATGAGGCGGAGCGATTCGACCCATCGAGCGGATCGTTCGGTGTCAATTCGCTGACCGACGATGGAAAGCTGTCGCAGGACGGAGACGACCAGAGTGGGGTCCTGAGCGAGGCGGTCGGAGATGGATTCGACGATCCGGTCTTGCAGCAGAGGATCGAGGTTGCCGACATCTTTTGCCCAGTACATTCCGAAATGAAGACCAGAGACGGCAGCGAGGGCGGATCCTTGAAGCACTTGCTCGCTGACATCGGGGCTGGTGGCGAACGCAAGCGTGCGCGGGACGCGCTTGATGCATTTCCGACACGGCGGAGAGCACGCAAAGCCGTGACAGAACTCGCGATCGATGAGCGCGACGACCAGTGTCTGCAGTGTTTCTATCTGCAGGTAAGCGCCTGCACGCCACAGCGAAAAGGCGGTCGAGAGGTCGAACGTCCTGTTGGAGAAGAAGAGGGTGCCGGTATAGATGAAACCGAGTGTAAAGTGAAGTGAAGCGGGCGTGAAAGGCGGAGACGGCAGATGGAGCACAGAAGCCCGCGAGTCGGCGTAGGGTGATAGAAGCAGCGATGCAAAGTACTCTGATCGCGAGGCGAGTATCATACGATGTGTTGAGAACGAGGTTAGCTCGTCTTCTTCTGCGTCCGACTCCTCGACTCTGTCCGTATCGATGGTCTGAGCGAGCGACAAGACAGACATGTTGGCATCGGGAATGTCCATCATCTTTGCTCGTCCATCTCCGCGGCGCCGGCCCTTGTTGATGATGCTGGAAGCAACTTCGCCATCGCTCTTTTCATCCTCGTCGTCGTCGCCGAGCACGAGCTTGACATCGGAAAAGAGCTTGCTTCGCCACATGAAGGTGAGGTCGGACCGAAGCTTGTCGAGTTTCTCTTCAGCGGTTATCTCGACACCAGAGGCCAGACGATCTTCGAAGAGAAACTCAAAGGCATCGACCATAGCTTCTTCGCCAGTGTAGAGGTACTGCAGTGTAGCCTCGAAGAATGCAGGGCTGACGCCTTTCAGGCTGATGGGAGTGCGAACGGTGCTGGTGTCGCTGATACTGGACTGAGCATATGTAGTGTGCGAGTCGGCTGTCGATGTGACCGATGCAAAGGATGGCTTGCGTACGGGCACGTTTGTGACTGACATCTTGGAGGGTGATGTGGGCCTAGCGGAGCGAGTCGTTGTGGGAATGGGGCCTGCGTTGATCAATCGGGAAGCACGAAGGCTCACGGTGGAGCCGGCTTCTCCTTCGCTATCGCTGGTTGCAAAACCCGAAGCGATCGAGTTGAATTCGTCGATCGAGCCCTTGCGTAGGGGTCTCGATATGCTGGACCGGGAGATTGGCTTGCGTAGTGACGGCTTCTTCATTGGAAAGCTGCTTGGAGGTGCCGCACCGCGAATGGACCGACGAGGATGGGCTGACATACCTGGGCGTGCGGCAGGCGCATTCGCGGAAGATGCCTGTGCGACGCCTGTTTGGATGGAAGTGGAAAAGTTGGATGCTAGCGACAGCTCGGACTCGCTTCGATGCAGGGGTAGCGAGACGAGACTGGCGGTAGAGCCGATATGCTGGAGCTGCGCGGCAGGTGCTCGCAGGTTCAAGAAGCGGGTTTGAAAGGAATTGGGAGCGCGTGCGTACAAGATGGCCTTGTGGGCCCAGATCAGGGTGTCCGAATTGGGAGAAGCGGCGGGTATCGTTGTGCGTGGCGGTGGTGTCAATGCGTTGTTCGCTGTGTTTGAGTTGGTGTGACTTGTAGTGGAAGAGGCTGCATATGTCGAGTGTCCGAGATCAGAATCGAGATCGCGATGGTTCAAGGCGTCGTCGTGTGCGGTGGTCCAGCAAACATCGGCGAAGCGCTGTTCTGCCCGTTCGAGGAGGCTGCGCATGTCGGCTCTCCAGACTCGTGTGGCTTCATCTTGTGCTGCACGAACTGGATCATCGTGGTGCGGTCGTCGGGGTAGTTGTGATGTGGAAAGCCTTGATGAACCTGCCTCGGTTTGCGAAGTATGGACAGATGAGCCAGCCTGAATCCGATCGCTTCTCGTGGAAAGTGAGGGTCTCCCAGTCTGGCGACTCGGACCTGCTCGCGCGTTGAGTGATATTGAAGAAGACATAATGGCCTAAACCGCGGTATATTGAAGCAAATCGAAGAAGGTGGTCGAGGCGAGGAAGTGGTCAGGCTCGCTGGTATCCGGTACGGTGGGCCAAGCATCGAGAGCATCGATTGAACATAGGAGCGATGTTGATGCTGTGTGCTGATTGTAGCTGCGATCAATTACAGACGTCGCTGCTACGCAAGAAGAAGTGGTCGTTCTGGATGATGTAGGGTGCAAATGGCAGGCGAAGGTGATGGTAGGGGGGCCCGCGAGACGTCCTTCTAACGGAGCAGCACCAATCAGCGCGACACGTTGGCGGACGAGCCGAAGCTATGAAGTATTGAGAAGTCTCGCTGAGGTGGTTTCGGTCCGCAGGATGTCGTAAAGGGAGGGTCGAAGTGTGTGAATGTAATGACCGAATCGTCTTGGAACAAAGCAACAGCGAAGGTCGAAGCGCAGCGGAAACAAGGGTCCAAGCGACACACACTTTGCTCCAAAATCTGGCGCAGGTGTTGGTCTCGCACTAAGTCATTTTCACGCCAAATCCCGCCCACACACACACACACACACACACACACACACACACACACACACACACACACACACACAC
>NW_012133838.1:25296-36747 GCF_000403515.1 Pseudozyma hubeiensis SY62
CTTCAACTCGTATACGACCGCAGACACAATCGCACTAAACTCAAACCATAAAGATATAGAGAGCCGTTTTCAACCCCGGACTGTATTTTGTAGTGTCGTCAGTGCATTGTATCGATGCTCGACGTGTCGAAGTGACGTAGGGAGAGCATCTTGACGTGAGACCCCAACAAGGGCACTACGACGACACTGCAAGCCTCTTCTTCCTGAGCTCCACCAACGCGCTCCTCCCCACAACCACAGTCACCAGGCCTGCACCCAACAACAGCGGCAGCATCTGGAACAGCGTCAAGCCGATCCAGTACCTCACCGCTAGAGCCTCCAATCCCGCCAACGCTGCAAACAGCACCAGCGCCTTGGAAGATGGCGACTGGATCTCAGGCTTGATGACACCGAGCGCGGCGATCAGGAAGAGCCACGGGACAGCCGCTGTGATGAGCGAGGCGAGACCGCTGATCTTGGTGCTGGGCATGGTTTCGGTGGGAGGGATACCGAACGTGTGCTTGTGCTCGGGAAGCCCGTGGAAGCCCTGTTCGATCTCAGCCTTTTCGCGAGCAGAGAGTGAGGAGGATGCCGAGGCGATGGCGGCGTCCACCAAGCTCGACGGAGGGATGAGCGAGAGGAGAGGGAGCGAGAGAGGCGAGTAGGCGCCTTCGGGAGCCGAGTTGGTGGGAAAGTTGGCAATCAGGATGGAGAGTGTCAACGGGGATGGGGCTCGAAGAAGCGACGCAGGGATCCTGTCCATTCTCTGTTCAGAGCCATCGAGCAGAACCAAGAATGTGTCAGTCATGATCGATACGAAGGAAAGGGCGTGTCGCTGTATCAAATGCGCCCAAAACTTACCAAGTTCCAAGTGACTTTTCCAGTGCTCGGTTTGACTGCGACCGGCCAAGCATGTGATGCACTTTCGTCCTGCTCCGATGCGAGTACGATGAAAGCCTGATGAGGCACATGCTCCTTTCCGAGCGCCGATCCATCCTTGGCAACCTTCTTGCCCGTCGCTTCTTCCACGCTCAAGCTGAAACCAAGTCGGATCACATCATCGTTCTCCAGCTGTGTCGGAGCGGCAAGGCTGAAGGGCGATGTGTTCTTCGAGTAGTCCGCATGTGTCGAGAATTCCTTCGAGAGACGAGATGAGCCGTCGACGGTGGAGAGAGCGAGCTTGCCCGAGTTGAGAACGTATCTGAGCTTGGGTTCCGAGAGTGCCGCGTTAGCGCGGAGCACGACCAGCAACGAGAGGAAGACGGCCGCAAAGGCGACAGCTATTGAGCGCATGTTGTTCGTGCGGATCTGAGGCCGTTCGGGAAGAAGACAGCTGGTGTGGAGATGGATAGGAAGCTGTCTGTAGATCCAGAAGGTCGTCGTTGATTTCGGCGATGGCGCGTGCGCTCAGCGCAACAGCAGCAGCAGCAGAAGCAGCAACACTCGCCGACTGCCAGCCTGGAAGGCAAACAAACGCCAATTCTTCTTGCCGGCATCGCCTATTTTCAGATCGGTCACAATTTCAGCCCATTGTCCCGATTTTGACATTTACCCGATTCTGACGGAAAGCTGCTGCGGCAAGTTCGAATTTTCCGATTGGCTGGCTGCTCGAGTGCTCGAGTGAGAGCGCGTCTGCTGTTGCAAATTTCGGCCCCGAGCTGTTTGCCTTGGAATTTTGTTCTTCCGCCATCCGATCCAGCATCCTTTCTTCTCCTCCTCATACTACTCTTTCTAGTATACCTTGGTCACCGCTGGTTTTCATCTTTTTCACTCTCAACAAACCCCTCTTCTACACTTTTACAAGATGAGCTACGTCGCCAAGGACAAGGATGTCGATGCTTCGGCCCCTGCTGCCAAGATCCACAAGATCCGCATCACCCTCACTTCGCGCAACGTCAAGAACCTCGAGAAGGGTAAGCTTTCACCATCTCAAACGACATCCCATTTTCATTCTCACTGACATCGATACCACCTTTTCAATTCCGTTTGACTCCTACTTCAGTCTGCTCTGACCTTGTGAACCGATCCAAGGACAAGCAGCTCCGCGTCAAGGGCCCCGTTCGTCTCCCTACCAAGGTGCTTACCCACACCACCCGCAAGTCGCCCTGTGGTGAGGGTTCCAAGACCTGGGACCACTTCGAGATGCGCATCCACAAGCGTCTCATCGACCTTCACTCGCCCTCCGAGATCGTCAAGCAGATCACCTCGATCTCGCTCGAGCCCGGTGTCGAGGTCGAGGTCACCATCCTCTCCTCCAACTAAAGTTCTTCCTTTCAGTTGACACGACTGAAGGATCGACTTTGAAGAGGTTGTGGATGAGACGTGACGCTTCGTCTACATTTGTTTCAAGCGTTGTTGTGCCAAAAGGGTGCGTTCAGGTGGCAGGATGGCAGATACGTCTTTACTGTGCGCAGTCTGCCGTTCCGTCATTGTTCAACGATCGCCCCACTGATCCCCTGTCATCATGGGTATTACGAAATATCACGACACTCCTTTCATCTCTCTTCAACTTTGCAACGTCCGCGTGTTGTGTGTATGTGTGCCATTGAGTAGAAGCTCTGAGATTATGCGTGTTGTCTGATTACTACTGTCGACAAACTGAACGAACAGCGACTACTTTTTCTTCTTCTTGTTCTTCTTCTTCTTCTTGGCCGCACCGCTACTGGGTGTTGCTTCAGGATTCGGCGTTGTAGGCGTGGCTGGCGTATTGGTTCCACTGCCGTCTCCGTCGCCGTTATCTTCGGCATCGTCGGCATCGTCTTCGCCTTCGTCTGCAGGGTCTTCCCCAACGGCTTCGGTGGCATCGGGTGAGGAGGTAGACTGCTCCTTGTCCTCTGTCGTCGCCGACACCGCGGCATTCGCTGTTGAATCACCGTGTTCCTCCCCATTCTTCGTCGTCGTCGTCTCATCGGATGTGTTGGCAGGTACAGCCACAGCAGTAGGTGCAGCGTCGATGCTTTCCTCAGCAGCCGCGACCTCCTCCTTTGGCTTCTGTGAAGCGGCAGCGGCTGCAGCAGCTCGATCGCGTTCCTCTTTGCGTAGACGCAGCTTTTCGGCCAAACTGAACTTCTTTGGCGCTGCAGCAGAAGGTGCGGGTTGGGCGTTCTTATCGAGCGCTTCTTCCTTTGCTTCGCTCGTCCGGGAACGGTCAGTGTCGTCGTTTGCTGGCTGCTGTGTCGGCTCTGCTGCGTTTCCGATCCCGACGGCGGATACTTTAAATCCAGCCTTGGTGGATGGAACGTCATCAGCAGCGTTCGCCACGGCGACATCTTCGGCTGCGACATGGGCTGCTTCTTCAGATTCTTGCTGCGCTTTTGCTGCCTCCTCGGCTTTTGACTTGGCCTCTTCTTCGGTTTTGACTTTGGCCTCCTCTTCAGCTTTGAGTCGCGCCGCTTCCTCGGCCTTTGCAGCTTCCGCTGCAGCCGCAGCCGCAGCCTCAGCTTTAGCTTGTGCTTTGAGTTTTGTTTGCTCTTCCTCTTCCGCTTTGAGCTTTGCTTCCTCTTCGGCTTTGAGCCGCGCTTGCTCTTCAGCTTTGAGTCTCGCTTCCTCCTCAGCTTTGAGCCTCGCTTCCTCCTCGGCCTTCAGCTGTGCTTCCTCTTCAGCTTTCAATCTGGCTGCTTCTCTTGCTTCGGCTTCATCTTTTGCCTTTGCTTCGGCCTCGGCTTTGAGTCTCGCCTCTTCTTCAGCTTTGACGCGAGCTTCTTCCTCTGCCTTGAGTCGGGCTTCTTCTTGAAGTCGTGCTTCCTCCTTGAGGCGCGCCTCTTCGGCTTTCAGCCTTGCTTCTTCTTCAGCTTTCAGCCTTGCTTCTTCTTCAGCTTTCAGCCTTGCTTCTTCTTCAGCTTTCAGTCTGGCTTCCTCTTCCGACTTTAATCTTGCCTCTTCCTCCGCTTTCCTTCTTTGTTCCTCCTCCTCCTTCTCACGTTTGGCCCGTTCCTCAGCCTCGACACGAGCCCTCTCCTCAGCTTCGGCCTTCTCTCGAGCCAGATCCTCATTTACCTTCTTTTTCTTGCTCGCCGCATTTTGCCGTCTTTGCTTGTTCGATTCGACAATCCTTGTTCGTGTCTCGCCGATCCAATCCTTCGCTTCCGCCCACGCAATATCTACCTCACCCTTGGCATCCACTTCGGTATCGTAGATCTGCGAGGCGATAACGTTTCGCGTCCAATCGACGACAGAATGTTGCCACATCTCGAGCACTTTGATCAAGATGACGCTCTCGCGATCGCGAACCAGCTGCGTCTGCAACTCTCGTTTCTCTTCCTGATCGAGATGTTGCAAAAGACTTTGCGCTTCCCCATCGCTCAACAGTCTTTCCGCCGCTACCGTATCAGCATCCACACGGGTGATAGCCTCGGAAACCTCGGACAGCAAACGTCGCGAAAGACGCGCAAAGTGTTGATCGAATAGCCGCAGGAGAAGCGGTGCGAGAGCAGTCGGTGCAAACACCTGCAATGCGTTGATCCACTCCAGTAGACGGTTGAGCAGTTTCCCGAGTGGAGGGTAGTCGACGAGCTCGATGTTTGGCCGTGAAAAGTCGTCGTACGACGTGGGATCGGTGGTAGATACTTGGAAGAGGTTCTCCAATGCGGAGGCGGGCAGTTGAGATGATAAAAGCCATTGAGAAGGCAAAGTTGCGTCGCTGGTTTTCAAGTTCTGGTCGAACAGCGCGTGGGATGGTGAGAAGGCTTGATCGAGCGACCGGGTGAGAGCGTCGAGCCAGGTAGCTTCGATGGTGCTCAGTGACTGTATCGATGAGTCTGAAGAGGCGTTGCTAGACGGGGCACAGAGGAGCGTTCCAAAATCGAATCCGAATCGTGTCAAGGATGCCGAAGCGTAGCTGAGCTGGGTATGGACGTTGGCGAACAGTTCGGCGAGCGTCTCGAGACTCGAGAGGGAGGCAGAGTGTCCAGAAGACGATGCTTGAGTCGCTTGTACGGAAGCAACGAGCTGGGTGGAGATGGTATCGCGCAGTCGCTCGAAGCCCGATGTGGCAAAGGAGGAGATAAGATAGGCGGGCGTGACCATGTCTGATGTCGTTGCATCATCAGCGTGATGTGGAGTGCCTTGTGGATCGGTGTCGACAAAGAGCGCAAAGGCCATACTCAAGGTGTCGGTCATCTCTTCGCGCCATAGGTCGATGTATCTTCGCAGGAACGTCTGGCTGGACGAGGAGGAAGAAGAGCCCATGGCATCCAGCGCTGAGTGGAAAGAGCGGATTCTTGACTTGAGGAAAGCGAGGCACAGCTGAGCCTCGCTCATGCTCAGATGGGGAACACTGTGGTGCTGTTGGAGCGTGTGCCAATCTGCCAGGCGCGGAAGCGCCCTCTCGAAATGGGTAAGTCTGCGAAGGACGCCAGTGGATTTGAGAGCAGCAGGTAGCTTGAGGCCAGGCTTGGAGAAGCTCGAGATGAGATCGGTCTTCATGACGGCGAGATGTGATAAAGTCTCGATGAGCAAAGAAAGGTAGGTGTTGCGCTGTTCGCTTGGCTTGTTGACGTTGGACAAAGAATGGCCATCTGCTGAACCGATACTGCCATGTGAGGCAGATGACTCAAGCAGCCCAGCGAGATACTCTGCAAGCTGGATTGCATCCGAGTGATGACCCGACCTTACGCAGGTGAGCACGAGAGGAGGTATTTCGAGAAGGTCGGAGAGGTGACCGCGCTCGTACTGATCGACGACATTCTGGACACGCTCTCGCTCGGCCAGCACTGGTTTGCTAGCAGATGCGAACGCTTCGGTGGCCTCTTGTAATTGGGGCAAGGTATGGACTATGAGATCCTCGAGGCGATTTGCAAACGTGGTGAGAGAAGGTGCAAACTGCTGCTCAGCTTGGTGTATGTGGATGAAGGCATCGGTCTGGGAGATGCAAAGTTGCGAAAGCTGCCGATGAAGGGCTTCGGATTTTGTTTGAAGCTGCTGCGGCTGAGTTCGAAGGTCGACCAGGCTGAAGTTGGAAAGCGAGCGGATGTAAGAGGCGACCTGCTTGTCTGAAAGCGCTTCCGCCGACAAGGATGATTCGGCGGTGGGAGCGGCATTGTGAATAAGCGCGGTCAGCGAATTCGGCGCTGCCGAGTCTGACGCTGAAGCGCTCGCTGTATTCGGCATGATGCCGATACTCCGTTGTAGGATCGAGTGAGCGAACGGTGATGTGGAATGAGCACTTGGCAAGGAAGCCTGTGCACGGTCGCGACCGAAGAAAGTGTTGGCCCGACTTCCGAACCTCTCTTGAACCTGAGACCCTTTCTCGCAACGACGCACGCGCGCCTCAAGCCGGCCGGTAACTGGTCAGCTTGGTTTTTGTCTATCCGGCAAAGGTGCGTTTTGATTTGACCGGTGCTTGCTTTGCATTGCATGCCTGACTGACGGTCTGAGCAGACAGGGTCGACTGACATGCATCAGGAGCCAATGAGACCTCCGGCGAACCAAACACACAGAGCAGCAGATAAGCCTGCATGATGCCTGCCATTCCTGTAACCAATCGGATACGGAACCAGCCATCTAGTCGACGACTGTGTTGCTGTTCGGTGTGCACTGGTTGGGCAGGCAGCTCATCTTGCGTCCATTCACACTCGCATAGTCGCATCCCATCACAACTTGCTCTTCTCTTCCTTCGTATCCGAGGCGAGCGTTGTCGGCGCCACCCTTTGGTTTCGGAGGACGCCAGCTGACTTTTATGTCTACAAGAGGTGTACGTCATCGTCACAGTGTGGGTCTACCGAACAAGGCAACGTATTGACGTTGATGTGAGCTGAGGAGGACCATAGACAGGACTGCAAGAGAGAGCTAGCTCCGCTCGCGGGTTCTTCCAAGCGCGGGGTAAACGTCGAGGTCGAGCCTCGGGAACAAGCAGGCCAGCCAGCCAGCGTTCGTTCGAGTCATTTTCGGGCAATTTGGTTGGAATCGCAGCCAGCACTAACGATGCTCACTGTTTTGTTCTTGATGTGGGGCAGCTGAAGCGAGGGCGAAAGCGGGCACTTTCGGTTAGATCTGATATTCATTTGTACTGGCTATATTCCCAATTCGAATACAAGATGGCTTGCCAATTAAATATCAATTCGATTCTGGCTAAAACACGCAGTGGCAAAGCGCAAGGGAAAAAGCACAAGCGGCTGAAAGGCGAGGTAAGGCGAGGCGAGGTCGAGGCCGGGATGAATATTTTCAAGGGTCAAACACCGCGAGAGAAGAAGAATCAGTCAAGTCAGTCATTTGACCGAGTCACCGCTTTGGCAGCTCGAGCGAGTTATTCCTGCAACGCCGCTCATTGGCGCTTGAATGCCTATAACCTCGCGCCCTTCAACAGCTCCTTTCACTTCTCTACTCTCTCTCCACCATCCCAAGCACCTACATCGACGCCGCTGGACTCTTCTCCCTTTGGATCACTCACAATTCACACTCCACCGTGGCCACCACATCTCAAGCATCTCGGACGTCTAGGACCGCACCACCACACATTAGAAAAGGCACCTGCTCCACGCAACCGCCACCCTCCAAAACAGGCTCATCATGACGAGCTTTGCCGTGCAGTTTGCACGCCAGCAGAGGCACGCCTTCCAGGCCGCTTCCAAGCTTTCGGCCGCTTCCACATCCAGCATCGCCGCCACCGCCGCTGCTTCCACATCCTACGCTTCCACCACACCAAGTGCCGCGAGAGCCTTCTCCACCGCGAGGAACAACCTTCCCCGCTCCGCACAGCTCGCAAGATCTCAGCGCTCCCAGATTGCCCTCTCAAGACACATCTCCACAAATCAGCCCAAGGAGCAGGCCGCTGCTGCCGCTCAGACCTCGGCCAGCGTCCGTCCCGAACCCTCACCTGCCTTCCAGCAGTCTCCTCAAAATATCGCCCCTCTCGCTTCGAGATATGACGCCAACGCTCTCGATGAGTCGTTTGTCGGTCTCTCGGGTGGTGCCATCTTCCATGAGATGATGCTCAGGCACGATGTCAAGCATGTCTTTGGCTACCCAGGTGGTGCTATCCTCCCCGTCTTCGACGCCATCTACAACTCAAAGCACTTTGACTTTGTGCTTCCACGAAGGGAGGACGGTGCCGGTCACATGGCCGAAGGATACGCTCGTGTCACCGGCAAGCCCGGTGTCATCCTCGTCACCTCTGGTCCTGGTGCCACCAACGTCATCACACCCATGCAGGACGCCATGAGCGACGGCACTCCCCTCGTCGTCTTCTGTGGTCAGGTGGCAACCTCTGCTATCGGCTCGGATGCCTTCCAGGAGGCTGACGTCGTCGGCATCTCGCGATCCTGCACAAAATGGAACGTCATGGTCAAGGACATTGCCGAGCTCCCTCGCCGCATCAACGAAGCCTTCAAGATCGCCACTTCGGGTCGCCCCGGTCCCGTCCTGGTCGACCTGCCCAAGGACGTCACTGCCGGTATCCTCCGCCAGGCCATCCCTTACAGCCAGACGCAGCCCAACATGATCACCAACCTGCCGAGCCGACAGGTTGCACGCAACCGTCGCGGCGCCACCTTCCAGCAGAGCACCAACCTGCGCTCCTCGGAACAGGACATCCTCACCTCCGAGCTGCACGAAGCTGCGCGCCTCATCGGCATCGCAAAGCGACCCGTCATCTACGCCGGTCAGGGTATCCTCTCGTCTCCCGAAGGTCCCAAGCTGCTTGCCAAGCTCGCCAAGGAGCACAACATCCCCGTCACCACCACGCTCCAGGGTCTCGGTGCGTTCGACGAGCTGGATCCTCTCAGTCTGCACATGCTCGGCATGCACGGTTCGGCGTACGCCAACCTGGCCATGCAGGACGCCGATCTTATCATCGCCCTCGGTGCTCGATTCGACGACCGTGTCACGGGCAAGATCGACAAGTTCGCTCCGCACGCCCGAGCAGCTGCCATGGAGAACCGTGGCGGTATCATCCACTTTGAGGTGATGCCAAAGAACATCAACAAGGTGGTGCAGGCCACCTGCGCCATCGAAGGCGATGTTGTCACCAACCTCGGCAAGCTCATGCCGTTCCTCGAGAGCAACGCGCCCGACAGGAGCGAGTGGCACGAGCTCATCAAGTCGTGGAAGGAGGCCTACCCCTTCACCTACGAGCCGTCCAAGCAGGGCGAGCTCATGAAGCCCCAAGAGGTCATTGAGGCTCTCGACGCTGCCGTTGCCGACCAGAAGGACAATGTCATCATCTCCACCGGTGTCGGACAGCACCAGATGTGGGCTGCTCAGCACTACCGCTGGCGCCACCCTCGCACCTGGGTATCCTCCGGTGGTCTCGGAACCATGGGATTCGGTCTCCCCTCTGCCATCGGTGCTAAAGTCGCCGCACCTGAAAAGATCGTCGTCGACATTGACGGCGACGCCTCGTTCTCCATGACCGCCATGGAGCTCGCCACCGCGGCACAGTACAACATCGGCACCAAGGTGCTGGTGCTCAACAACGAGTTCCAGGGAATGGTGGTGCAGTGGCAAGATCTCTTCTACGAGAAGCGCTACTCTCACACCGAGATGCACAACCCTGACTTTGTCAAGCTTGCCGAGAGCATGGGCGTCAAGGCGATCCGTTGCGACAACATCGAAGATCTGCCGGCCAAGATGAAGGAGTTCATCGAGTACGATAACAACAAGCCGGTGCTGTTCGAGGCGAGGATCACCAAGAACGAGCATGTCTATCCCTTCTGCCCGGCCAACGCGGGGCTGCATGAGCTCATTGTTCACCCTAGTCTCAAGCCTGTTCCTAAGAGAGGGTAGTTGTAGTTATTTATGATGGTGTTGGTTTTTGTTATTGTTATACGAAGTGTTTCTGCATTCACGTTTGATTGTGTGTGAATGTTTGCGAGAACAGTGATGCGTGATGGGTAGTGAGAGCTGGTGTGAGGTTGCAAGCGCGGAAATCGGCGATTTGAGAAAGCAACACACAGACCAAATTTACCACGCATTCGGTCAAAGCAAAGGCGCATTGCCTTGTCTCTTTCCATCTACCCCACATCATCCATCCTACAACATCGCTCGAGGTTTTCAGCGCAACGACCGCGTCAAACACGATTCAGCGGGACAAGGGGCGACTGAAAGACAAGCGTAGCACAGCAGAGAACTCGAGGGAGCGCGGCAAGCCTCAGTGAAAGAGGTGCTGAACTTCTGTCAAGGGACAGGTCTCCCCTGGATTGTAGCTCGAGTGGTTCGGGAAGGATGCCACTTTGAACGCTCCCAGCATCGTCAAGAAACGACACTGTCGGCGCTTTCCAGCGAGGTCCACGTCAGACATCGCATTCTGCTACATCTATTCGGCTCCTCCACCATCCGCTCTCTCTCGCAATCATGTCTGCAGCAGCGTCCTCTTCCTCCTCCCCCTCTGGCTCACGGGCGTCACTCGACGACTCTGCCACTACCATCGCCACCGCATCAAATGGCAAAACTTCCTCCCCGCACTCTGACGATGAAGACACCTGGACCCCCATCTCGACCATGTCCTCCGACGAGATCCGCACCGAACTCGCCCGCGTTCGGGAAGAACGCGACACCTTCGAATCGCAATACCGCTCGCTCCTTTCCAAACTCACCACCATGCGTGCCACACTAGGCGATCGATTACGACAAGACGCGGAGGAGCTGGATCGTCGGGAAGGGCAGATCGAGGTGCTCACTGCCAAAGTTTCCGAGTTGGAATCGAGTTGCAGTACGTTGCGCGAGGAACTGGTTGCGTCACATTCCGAGACGGATCGGTTGTCAACGGAAGTCGACACGTTGCGGAAAGGTTTAGCTGCTAAAGAAGAAGAATTGAGCAAGTCAGAAGGCAAGAATGGAGGGACAGTGGGGAGGCTGGAGAGGGAGAGGGAGCTGCACGAGTTGGTGGAGAGGATCAAACTCGATTCGAGCAACTGGCAGACCAGTGCGCTGGAAGAAACCGCCAAACGTCAATCCCTCGAGACGCAGCTGCAATCGCTTTCGCAGGAACTCGAGCTGGCACGGTCGTCCGAACAGCACCACCGTGCTGTCGCCGAACGCGAATCCTCGTCCGCAGCGAACCTGTCTCGTGTCTTGGCAGAGTTTCAATCCACCCAAGACGCAGAACTCTCCCGCACGCTGCTCGACAGTCAAACGCAGATATCCACCCTCACTTCTTCCCTCGAAGAGTACCGTGTACGTGCGGAAACCGCCGAATCTCAACTCACGTCTTCGGCTTCGCTCGCATCGCAGGCCGAAACACTACAGTCCCAAGTCCGGGAGAAGAACCTTCTGATCGGAAAACTGCGGCACGAAGCGGTGATCCTCAACGAACACCTCACCGAAGCACTGCGTAGGCTCCGAAACGATCAGAGCGATACTTCGGTGGATCGGCGGTTGGTGACGAATTTGCTGTTGAAGTTTTTGGATACACCGCGGACGGATGGGAAGCGGTGGGAGATGCTGAGTTTGATAGGCGGGGTGTTGGGTTGGGGTGAGGAGGAGAGGGAGATGGCGGGGTTGCAGAGAGGCACGGCGGCGGGGGGAGGAGGGGGGAGG
>NW_012133839.1:0-70810 GCF_000403515.1 Pseudozyma hubeiensis SY62
CCCTAACCCTAACCCTAACCCTAACCCTAACCCTAACCCTAACCCTAACCCTAACCCTATAACCCTAACCCTAAATTCTTCACTCAGTGCTCGCTCCTTCATCTTGTCCTCGCTCAGGAACAAATTTGTATTCCGCACAGATTTGCTTAAGATCAATGCAGATTGTATTATTGGCAAATCATTGGCAATATGGTCACCAATGGCGTCTTGGAGCATCACCTGGGCCTCGAGCCAGAGGGGGAGGCTTGATCGATTTTGGTAGGAAAGAGCGCAAGAATGGCCCAAAGAACTTCGACAGGTACCATTTCCTGGCCTGGCTCTTCATCAAGGGCTATTGGCTCGCTTGCGTCTTGCTCTTGTCTCTCATCCCCAAAGACTCTGTCGCCAAAGGATACCCTATGCAGAAGCTTCTATGGTACTCCGTAAAGGACTTTGAGAAGCATACACAGCTTCTAGGTAAGACCCTCTGCGCTCAGGGCAAATTGTCCTACCTCAAGTCTGTCAACGCTGCCACAATGCCACAAGCCTTCACACGAACTGAAGAGAGCAGCGTCATCATCGGCAAAAAGTTTTCTCACCAAAAGCCAGTGCCCATCATGGCTCTGCACCCGGACTTTTGGCCTTCACAAAACTCGAAGCTCATTAATCACATCGACCATCTCTCGCAATTCTGACGTGAGGGCAAAGATTGCCGAAGGCAAGAATATCGGCTACAAGGTGCGCAAGTACACGAGAATGTTTCCCCCCATTGTGGTGGGAGAGTCAATTATCAAGCAGCAACAAGCCCAGATGTGATGACAAGACTCAAAGTCCAGCTACGCTTTTGCTAGTCCAGCCAGTCTAGAGCGTTATGACCACGCTCCAAGGTACCACTTTGCAGAATCATCGCCTTCTCCAGCAATAGATGTCATTGCCATAGTTTTGCAGTACCAAGACTTGGGCAAGTCCCGGCCGCTTTCAATCTAGCTGTCAAATTAGCACGCCACAGCCGATTGTCAACAGTTGCCTCCTGCCCGCAGCCGGGATGCAGCAACAGACTCTTCCTCACTTGTACATCGCGTGTGATATGACTGTGCACTGTCCGTGAAATTGCAGCTTGGCACGACGCGTTGTCTGGGCCACGGCGTTCTGGCCAAGATTCCCGACGACGCCAAAATGAGTGTTTGTGGGTCAAAACACGGGTGCTTCGGAAAAGTATTTCTGGAAAGTGGTACATCGAAGTCCGCCGCACTTTATGGCCGATTACGCTAATTGTTAGCCGAGACCCGCCTGTGCCAAGTCCATCGTCACGATGCAGACCTTGGCAGACCTCACCCCATTTCGGGCTGGCACCTCTCTCGGTATACGCCATAAACCTGCGAACGACCCTGCAAATCCCACAAGAGAATGCCGAAAAGCAAAGCATCTTAAGCAGGGCGGAGTTCAGCTCCAAGCGGAGAGTTCCGCCTCGGACAAAGCAGATCCGACGTCGTGGTACTTAGCGATCTGGCACGTCCGCCAAACGCGCTCATAATCCCTACACTTCACAGCATCAGGGGTTGGCCTGTATGGTCTCAGGGCAATGGAACATGCTTCTTCGTCTGGAGAGAATGCCGAAGTGAACCCGTGACCGTTCTGCATTCGCCTAAGGGGCATCGTTTGTGTTCGAACCGAAATGACTGAAGCGGTGTTCAGGAGGTCAAGATTGCTCTTTAAGTAATGTCAAAAGGTACCATAGGCATTGTAGGGATTACTGTTCGAAAGCATAAAAGGCGGTTGGCTACGACCATTGAGAGGGAAGCCGTTCACCAACCCTTCTTATTCAGAGCCTCTCAAGTCACCGTCGGACACGGTTTGTTCCCATTCAGAGGCCGATCTTTATCAAACACGATGCGCGCCACCATTTCCTATTTGACGACAGTTGCCCTGGCAGCCGCGGCCTTCTCCACCACCCGTGCCTTACCCGTGCAAGACGATACGTCGCTGTCGAACACCAAGCGCACTGACGCAGCTGCTGGCTTTCTGTCTGCCACCTTCCTGGGCGATGTGCCTCACGTCTACTTGCACTACTCTCAAGCCGATGCTCCCGTCACTTTCAGCGCTGTGCAGGGATCGCAGGGAGTGCTTGTACCAACGCTCGGAACTGGCGGCGCTCGCGACCCCTACATCTTCCAGAATCAGGTGAACGGGAAGGTAAGTTGCTTGCGCTGATGAGTGAGGTGGTCACTGTTGCAACCCATGCTGATCAATTCTTTCGCCTTGGACGTCTGTCCTCCCTTGTCTGTGACAGTACTACATTATGGCCACCGATCTCGACATTGCCAAGACCAACTGGGGCGATGCTCAATCGCATGGATCGCGTAGTATCCACATCTGGGAGTCGACAGATGGCGTCAACTGGTCTGCGGAAAGGCTGGTCGAAATGATGAACTCGACTGCTGGCTACGTCTGGGCTCCGTCTGCTACATGGGACAGCGCAGCAAATGCCTATGCCGTCTTTTGGTCGTCACAGACGTACGCCGAGTCAGACACTGACCACACTGGAGCCGCGGAAGGACCTTTTGTCTACTACTCACATAGTACTGACATGGTGAATTTCAGCAGTCCGCAGCGATGGGAAAGCGCCAACTTTGGTGGCAAGGTCATCGACCAGGAGGTGCTCGACCTTGGCAATGGCAATCTATACCGATGGTACTCGGATGTGCAAGGCGGCACTGGTGTAGTGATGGACAAGACGACGAGCGGCCTGTTCGGAACTTGGGAGCGCATTGGCAAGCCGGCCAATGTCGTTTGGGAGGGCCCTGCGATTCAGCGCGACATTGTGAACCCGTCCAAGTTCTACTTATGGGAGGACAACTACGGAGGACCTGGCTATTCGTGCTTCCAAACCGAGGATCTCAACACCATTCCTTTTGCCGACTGCGATCCTGCACTGACACCGACAGGTATGCGTCACGGTGCTGTCGTGCAAGTGCCACAATCGACCTTAAGCGGTCTGCAGGCCGCTTGATTGCAGAATCAAGACATGTCCGGACGGGTTAGGGTTAGGGTTAGGGTTAGGGTTAACCCTAACCCTATCGAACTGCAGCTGCTGCTGCCTGACTGACACTCTCTCCATGGTGGGCTTTGCGTATGTGGTTGGTGATGTTGCTGGCAGCATAACTGAACTGGCAGCCTTTTCTCCTCATTTCATGGATTCTTGCCTCTTGCTGCTCTTTGGGGATGACGTGCTGAGCATGCAACTGTAGCTGCACGTGCGCGCACCAGCAAGTGGAAGTCCATCACCAACACCATATTAGCAAGTGCTGCGGCATTGGCCTGCGAGCACTGCCAGCCTCACTTTCACTTCGCACTTTCAGACGTGTCTTGCAAGATATCCATTGTGAATACAGCTTGGATTGATCTTTTGATTGCCAACAACAGAGATGACATGCTTGAGCGAGTGCGACGACAAAGACAAGAAGGGCAGGTAGAAGCAGGGGAGCAGGGTAGAAGCCTATGACAAGTGTAAGTCAGTAATCAGAGCGAGTGCAGCTGCGGGGCGAAAATTGTGAAGCTGCAGGGCGACGCGCATATTTGGCTTTGAAGGTGCAAGAGAGGCGGCAGATAGACAAGCCAGCAAGCAAGTCGGACGGACGGATTGCCTCCCCTTGCTGGCTCTCTCCTGCCAGGACAGACGGGTGCAGGCAAGCCAAGAGGCCAAGCGGGGCGCTCCTGGACAGGGAGCAGACAGGCAATTTGGATTGACAAAGTGGGATTGACAAAATGGGATTGGGAAGGCGCGTGAAATTTCAATCCGTCAGGTCTGCAGAGCGCGATTCCGTCGAGCCTGCTTTTCGTTTTTTTTTCGATCGCGTGCATTTTCTCCGCCAAAGTTCGTCCGCCGCGTAGCGTGCGCATCCCGCGCGCTATCACTGGGGTCATCAAGAGTCCATTGGTCAGATTGGCCGAGCTCGCGACTCGATGCACAGACACACAAACAGACGATGTCGACTTTGAACCACAAACAATTGCGAAACAAGGTGGGGAAGAGAAGTAGTAATGACGCGGACCTGTAAAGCGTGATAGACAAGCGAATCAACGCAAAAAGGCAACAGGGTTACGATACAGGATTCAGGGCATGGAACAATAATTGAGCGGAAAGGGAAGGGAGGTAGCGACTATGGCCTGAAGCCGAAGCATGTCCGTCGCATTTGAGATCGTCAGATGGGCACGATTCCACGTTGACCACTGAACGCGATGTGATGAAGTATGGTGGTAGCGAAAGATAAGCAGCCAACAAGACCGTCTGAAGACAGCGAACTCGAAGTCGATGACTAAGTTATTCAGTCGGACATCAGAGCGTCACTGATCGCTTAGATGCCGGCAGCAGTAGCAACAGAGCTGGCAGCACCGGAGACGGCGGGCACGTTGTTGACCTGCTGGACGGCCGATACGAACGAGTCGACACCGATGGCGTTGAGACCGGTAACAAAGGCGTTCACATCCGTGATGTGCTTGAAGCTTTCAAGCACCTGGTCAGCGCCAGGGATCTGAACGGCGGCCTTGAGCACGTCCTCAGCGCCGGGAGCGGCGAGGAAGTTCTGGACGTTCTCGAAACCGTACTTGTTGGAGTAAGCAACAAGCTTCTCGCAGCCGTCAACGCCCTTGAGACCCTCCAAACCGAGTTTTGCGCCTTTGATGAGTGCGGCAATGTCTTTGCCGACAAAGGCGCCGATGAACTCGATCAAGCTGGGGATCTTCTGGATAAGCTGGATCAAGGCGACGGAGACTTCGACATGGATGGCAACAACTGCCTTGAGCAGCTCCTCGGCACCCTTGACCGCCTTGACGGCGACAAGGAACCAACCGTTGAGGAACACCTGGACGATGTCGAGCTGAACTTGAATTGCGAACTTAGCCTTGCCCAGCAGGTCGATGAGAGCGTCAGCACCGATCTGGATGATGTTGTCAAGGTGGCCAAAGATGCCAAGCAAAGCGTCAAGCGGAGCGTTCGCTACCGAAGATCCTGTTCCCGAACCGCGTGCTTCGAGGCTCAAGATGGTGTCGGCGACCAGAGCACGGCGCTCAGCTGCAACCGAGGCAAGGTCCGTAGTGGCAACTTCGAGAGCAGGGGAGCGCTTGTGCTGAATGATGTCGTTCGACTTGACCGAGCCGATGGCAGCGGCATTGGCAGCCCCAACAGCGGCAAGGGCGACGAGGAGAGAGGCAGTGACACGCATTGTGTTGAGATTGAGAGTGTTGAGACTGAGAGTCTGGAGAAGCTTTGGAGATGGTCTTTGAGTGGGGCTTGTATGGAGCAGAGAGAAAGTTGTTCGATGAGAAGATGAGAAGGAGGGAGAAAAGACGGCTCAAAATGGACCCCATATATAGCTTTTGGTGTCCGCTGAGGTGGACACAACGATGCAGCGGAAATCGTGCGGCATGATCAGCGTAAAGCGACGTGCTTCTCATTCTCATGTGAAATGCTGTTGCAGAGAGAGAGGTGTTGCAGAGAAAGCTGTTCGAAGCTCCTGATCTGCTGTCACCCACCTAAGCTGCGACTAGCGAACTCTTTCGTGGTGCAACGAAAGAGGTGTCGGCCCTCAGGCTGGAAAGGTTAGTCAAAAGCACAAGAATCAGCATCGATGTGCCGAGACTGCATAACAATGGGTCTTAAGACTCGTGCTAGATCAACGCAATCCAACCGAAGCACGAGAATCAGCAACATTGTTGCGAGATAGCATAGGCATGGGTCTCAGACTAATGCTAGCTCGGCGCGACTCTGACACTATGGTGTTCGAGCGAAGTCGATGATGCCCAAGCTGAGGGTCGGCGTTAGTAGCCGCTCCAAGAGCAAGACATCAGCGTCGCGGCAGAAGCAGGTCGAGTTTGCCGATAGTGTGTGCGCTTTGTTCGATCAAGGTCCACGATCTGCAGACAGCTAGTATCAATGATATTCAAAGGCAGAAGCTGCCGTCTGACTATTGTTACCACTGCCGCTGCCCGCTGCCTTGTGTCAAGTTCATCCTTGAAATCTGATAAAAGCCTAGGAATTCGGAACGATGCGGCCGGCCGGTGCTGGGATAGTCGTGCTGGTACGATGTCGACCCTGGTCACCAAAAGTTTCCGATATGGCCGAAACGAAGAAGCACCGCCTGACTCAACTCGCTTTGAGAAGATTGTTCGCGATCACACCATTGTATAATCTGGTGCTGGATGCCGAGCGTGAGAGGAAAGTCTGAACAGTACGAGAGAACAGTACACTTCACTACTGTTATACGCGCCATGTGACTGTTCTGCCTCAGCGAGTTGATGACGCCTAGGTCAGACGAAGGGCAGAGAAACGATCCTCGCGATCGACCAATCGACAAAGCAAACACCGCTAGCGTGTGTGCGCTGTTTGACAGTCTCGTCAAGCGAGCTGACAGGCAGGCGGATCGTTCAGTCGCATTCGCAATTGCACTTGTCGACCTGTACGCAAGGAACGGCTCCTTCCGCAAATAGTCTCACCTGTGCTTGAAAGGAGGGCATCCAATGTTGATGCGGCTGCCGGCCTAATGTTGAAGCGAGCAACGAACACCGAAGGCGCATTTTCCGAGGATCCGAGTAGCGGATTATATTAATTAGCGCATGGCGATCAGGGGTGCAGCCGATCTTTGGTTTGGCTGCGAACCTAATATCGAAGCGAGCAACGAACCCCGCCGGCGCATTTTTCGAGGGTCCGAATCCAATGGAGAATATTAGCGCCTGGCGCACGTTTATCGCTGGGTAGCGTAAGAGTACAAGTGCCTACTGTGGTAAGATCTGCTTTCCCCTCGATTTAAGCAAGCCGACATCTCTATGAATCTGAATTTTGCGGCGCCGTTCCAGTCGCACCCCTACTAGGACGACAACGCGTACAGTGTGAGCGGCGAAGACGGACTGCAAGACGAATCCTCACACAGCTTTCGAGGCAGGGCTCGACACAAGAAGAGCCGAACCCTTGGGGTCACGACAGGGTGAGGCTACTGAGGAAGCCAGACCTGACATGCACTACCGAAATCAATCATCAAAATGCTCCGATGTGCGCCGTCACGCCTCTGTCATAGCACGTAATGCCAGGATAACGATTCTCAGCCGGCTTTGCTGAAGCGAACGTGCCTAGCAGCCAGAAGTACGGCACCACTGGAGTGATATGAGAGCATGCTGGCGTGATGATAGATCAGCCTCGGTCCAAAAGCTAGCACCCTGTGTCAGTTGCCGCTGAGATGGCGAAAGCAGCCGCTTGTCTAGCTCGAACATGCCTGACCACGTGGAGACGGGCCGGCGGCGCTACGGTTCCAGTCGCTCGCTTGCGTTCGGATCCGAATCGCGTTGCTCGAGGTGATGGCTTCTCTCGACCAGAAGTCGCCTTGCTCTTGTAAAGCGTCATTACGGCAAAGAAGCTCTGACAGCTTTTCAGAGGGTACAACGCTCACTTTTTGCCGGCACAAGAGCTCGACTCTACCGGTCGGATTTGATTCGATCAGACACGAGCTTCTCACAGCCATCACGCTGCCTTGGGCTGGTTTGAATCCTTGACTTTTGTGTGTGCCGTAATTCAGACTTCTTCTTGTACGTGACGCCTCGCAATGCCTTGAGATGCTGATGCGAGGTCCCCAATCACTGTCGATGCTGCTGAGCATTCTTGTTGTAGATGTCGTTGTACGTTCCCAGTGCTTGTTTCTCGAGTTCAGTGGCATCTCTCTCGTCGAATCTGTGAGGATCGAGCTGCTTGACCAACCATCGATCCCCTTCGGCAACGCATTCGTTCAGTACATCAGCAATGAGCCGAGCACATCCAGCGGCGTGCGTGACCCATACCGCAGATGCGACATAGACCCCTTCGTGATGCTTGACCTTTCCGACAAGAGGCATGCCGTCTGGAGTGACACTGAAAATGCCATTGAAGACGCGATCGTGCCCAACATTGGCGGGACTGACCGAGAAGGTATCACTCGTCTCGGAGGGAAGCAGTGCCAGTGCATCCCGAAGAATAGGCTCAAACGCGGTGTGCCACTCTCCATATGCCGACTGCGTCAGCTGCGAGTTGGCAACAGCAATAGGGTCGTGAGCATAAGAACCGATGCCATCCCGCAAACCATGATCGCGAACGTAGACATGGGCCTCTGGGTAGCGAACGAAAGGGGTCTTGATAGCTCTTGGCTCGCTGCGTTGTGCCGTGTAGCAGTACGGATGCGCAACAGGAACGATCGGCAGCGAAGGCAACAGCGCGCGTGTCCAGATACCGGTGCACAGAACGACCTTGGCCGTTTCGACCCTCGTGCCATCGGCGAGCACCACCAGCTTTGAGGCGACGGACTTGACATCAGCATCGATGAGCAAGGCGCGGTGCTGCTTGGCACGTCGTTGCTCGTGCCGGGCAATGAGCTGCGCATTTGCCGTGCCGTCCTTCTCGAACCATAATGCTTCCTTTGCGCCTCCTGCCTTGATAAAGAATGGTGCTTTGCTGAGCGCATCATCGGCACTGATCATCTTTGCGTTGAGTCCGGCAGAAGTCGCGGCCTCGCATCGCTCCTTCAATGACTGTGCGGTTTTGTCGGACTGTGCGATTTCCAACCCGCCAACAACGTTGAAGCCGCCATTGATTTCGAGGTACTTTCTCACTGTCCGTTTGGCGAGCGTGGTGAGGGCAGGGATCTGGTTGTATTGTCCAACATAGCCAGGTGCGTGACCTGTAGACCCTGGAAGACCGTGCACGTCTCGATCGATGAGCACCACGTGTCGTCGTTCCTGCTGGCGGTGTTGATCTGTCGCGAGAATAGAAGCCAAACAAGAGCCAACAATGCCCGCCCCGATGATGACGATGCGTTGGGCGGGATCAGTGCTGGCGAGGAGGTGAGACAAACCTTGGTCTGCGTCCTTCGCGGCCATCCTGAGTAAACGTGGAACACAGAGGGGAAGAGAGTCGTGAGAAGTAATGATGCCAGAAACTCGCACGAGGTGGCCTTCCTGAGCTTTTGTGCACCATCTCAAACGCTCGGCGCATCTCCGGAGAATTGATTTTTGCCGGCTATTTCGGCCAATTCTGCGGTGTCGGTTGCCGAGCGACCTTCTTGTCAATTGTCCCAAAGACTTTTGCATGTTCAGCCGCCAAGTTGATCTTGGCACGAAGCAGATTCGTGTGCGAAGGAGAAGCTACCAAGACGATCGATCGGGACACACTCCTGCCTTCGCTCGATCGACCACATTCTCGCATGATTCCACTGCGCCTTGTCGAGTTCGGTTCCTTTTGCGCTTGCCGAGCTTTCTGAGAGAAGTTAAGGTTTGGACCCTGTCAAATCGAGCACGTTTCCCCGCAAAGCAGAAGGAGGTTGCCTTCAGCATGCTCGCGCTCGGCCCATGTCTTCCGTAGCTGCCTCCGCCCGAGAACTCGTTTTATTATACTAGGCAGAGCGGCCCAAGCGTGTCGTGTGCGTCTGTGCATGCTTCTGTGCCGATGACATCGAAGCTCGCTTGGCGTACCTCACTTGCTGGAACGAGCTTGTGTCCGTTCCTCTGCCTCATTTGTCGATGGCCAAGCCCGCGGTGTAACGCGCTGCTCGACGATAGTCTGCCTCAGCCCCGCGCACTCATTCCGAGATGCTTCTGCTCGGGCTGTGTGTTCCGGAACAGTAATGCCCCTCCTTGCCAGCAACACTCTGATCCCTCTTCACTCTTCTCCATCGACCACACAGCGCCATCGCTGATCATGACACAGCAACTAGAAGCAAAGGCGCTCGTCGTCGACAAGCCCCAGGGTCCCTTCCACCTCGTTGATATCGAGCTCGATCTCAGCAAGCTCGGTTCAGACGAGGTCATTGTGCGCTATCATCACACCGGTGTCTGGTAAGTACATCAGCGCTGGGTACCTTGGAAGCCCGTGAGTCTCGGCGACTGACGATTCTAGCTCGATTGAGCCCGATTCCACGCAGCCACACCGATGTCAACTCTCGAAATCTAGCAACGCCAGAGCTTCTGCCAGCCATCTACGGGCATGAGGGTGCTGGTGTGGTCGAACATCTCTCGAGCTCATACGAAGGCCCGCTCCGAGTCGGAGACTCGGTACTGGCGAGCTTCTGCAGCTGCGGTGGTTGCAACAACTGCCATTCCAGTCGTCCCGCCTATTGCGACATCTTCGTACCGATGAGTAAGTCACGTCTGACAGAAGGCAGTCTTCGTCCACCGTGCTGATCGCCAAACGCTCACACTCAACTCATACCTTGCAGATCTGGCCAGCCTCAGCAAGAACATGCAGCACGTCAAAGTCTCCTACAGCGCTCAGGATGGCTCGAAAGGCGAGGCACTTATCAAGTACTTCGGCCAAAGCTCCTTCTCCAGTCGGATGGCCGTGACTGATCGCAGCGTGAGTGCAAGAATCGCCTGAGAATAGCAGCTTTCGTAGCTTGACACTGACAGACGCTGCTTCCTTTGTCCACAGCTTACCAAGGTCAGCTCAAACGTACCGACAAAGCTGGTCTGCGCACTCGCTTGTGGCTTCCAGACTGGGTTTGCGACGGTCTTCGAGAAAGCTCCATCAGACCAAGCCCGATCCTTCGAGCTCTTCGAGTCGGCTGGTATCCACGTGCCTGACTCTGCCAGGTCGTCGGGCCGTCACGAGCGAAGCAAACAAACACTCCTTGTCACTGGACTCGGAGGTGTCGGCCTTGGTGCGATCTATGGCGGCAAGACGTTGGGCTTTGGCTCGATTATCGCTTGCGACCTCAACGACAGCCGACTTGAGCTGGCAAAGGAGATCGGCGCGACACACACCATAAACGCCAAGGGCCTCGATGCCACCGCGTTTGCAGCAAAGGTCAAGGAGTACAGCGCTGATGCACGAGGCGCCTCGCTGGCCATCGAGGCATCCGGCTCGCCTGTTGCTATGGGCAACGCGATCCGCGCTCTGGCTGTGGGTGGTAGATCTGTGGTGGTCGGCGCTCCACCTCCCGAAGCCTTACTTCCTGTGCCGCATGCAGAGATCTTGGCACAGGCCAACTCTGTGGAAGGCCTCCTGATGGGAAACTCGGTACCACAGATCACATTTCCTTACTTGGTGAGCAAGCTAGAGGCAGGAGAGCTCGGATTCCTCGAGAAGATGATTGCAGTGTATAAGCCAGCCGACATGAACAAGGCTGTAGAGGATCAAGAAAGTGGCAAGGTTATCAAGCCTGTCATAGAGTGGATCTAGTCTCCGCATTCCATCAGACAATTGTCCTCATCGTGGCAACATGGTATCTTCGTTCAAACGCAAAAGCTAGCATTGCGAGAGAGTCGCCGCTGACCTAAACATTTGTGGAAGAGCTCTGGCCAATTCGCTCGGCAAGCACAGCACCGCTGGGTCCAGCATAGCTGTTCTTGCCCCAGGTGACGTAGCCGACAGAGGAAAGCAAGACTACTCCGACGAGGATCACGCTGGACCAGTTCATCGTGTCGGCTGCCGGAGGGTAGACAGAGGGAAAACAGAAAAAGACGCCAAAGACGAGCATGTAGATCATCGCGATGGTATTCACCGTCCAGCCGACCATCGACGAAAGGCGGTAGGGACCCCTCTTCTCGATGTAGCGGTTGTTGAGCATGAAAGCTCCGATGACCATGGCGTAGCAGGCAAAGAAGAGGATGGTGAGAGCAGAGAGGAAGGAGTTGAAAGCCGTAATGCTACCCAGATAGATGACGCCGATGCAGCTCGAGACAAAGGTGCAGAGGATGAGAGACTGAACGGGCACGTGGAGCTTGGACGACATCTTGGAGAACGTGTTTGGCAGTAGAAGACCGCCGTCTCGTGCAAATGCCCAGGCGACTCGACTTGCAACGGTGATCGACGTGACAGCACCATACATGGAGAGGATGATCATGAAGAGGGACAGCACGACGGTCGCGCCGTTGGATCGGGTCGCGTTCTTGATGATCTGAATGTAAGGTACACCGGTCGCACTGCCGAGGACGCCATCGATATCAACAATCGAGAACATGAAGCAGAGCGTAACGAAGAGACCCGTGATTGTACCGATGAGGACCGAGTAGACCATCGCCTTGGGCACGTTCTTCTCTGGTTCGATCGTCTCTTCGGAGAGATGACTGGGAGAGTCGATGAGGATGAACGCTCCCGAGGTGGCGATCTGACCCAGACACCACACGAGACCGTTCGAGCCCCAACCGGTGGTATTGATGATGTCGACGAAGACGAATTTGGCCGACTGATGCGTGGGTGCGCTTGCGGCAACAGTGATGCTGAGAACGAAACAACCGACAAAGAAGGTGTACAGGCCGACCTTGTCGAGAGCTGGCATGATCTTGACGGCAAAGACGTTGATGAGCAAGCCTACGATGAGCACAAACTGCAGCACTAGCCAGGTATGCCACTGTTTGATGACGTAGTCGGGGTGATACAGCACGGCAAGAGCAAGCACCTGCTGTGCGACGAGAGAGGCCCAGGTAGTAGCGGTCACGATCCAAGCAAACGTGTTGAGCCAGGCAGTGGTCCAAGCAACAAACTTTCGACTCGACTTGGAAGAACCCTCGTAAGCCCAGTCGAGGACGCCCCCGGATGTTGGGTAGGCAGACGCAAGCTCGGCGAGCGAGATTGCGATGCAAAGGATGCAGAATGCGCACAGGAAGGTCCCCCAAAAAAGTCCAGGAGGTCCTCCAACGCCCAAGACGGTGGTCATGGTCACGATCTGACCAGCCCAGTAGCCAGCACCGAGGAGACCGACTCCGAGCAGCGGCAAGAGACCGAATTGTCGGATGAGCGTGTCTGATTGACCCTTGTGGTCGTGCTCATTGTAGCTGACAAGATCAGTAGAGCGCTTTGCCTCGGCAGCTTTCGAATCCGAGGCGTCCGACATCCTGACCAACGAATGTGATGCTACGTTGTTGGGTGCTGCTGAAGAGGACCGGGTTGAATTGACGACAAGTAGGAGGGTCGTTGATTGCTCGATGATTGGCACAGCGAGCGTCGTGGCAGCTGACGATTCGAAGGCAAGTTGGCGTGACAGAGCGGGAAAGGGGGACGGTCCGTTCAGTCGCTCCGAGCGAGATAGTTTATCTAGATTTCATGTGGCGAGGTCGCGGGAAAGCCGGCACGATGGGTCTTCACTGTCGATGTCGGCTTGAGCCTGAGTCAAAGTGGCGATACCGGTTCGATGACCGTCACGAGGCGACGTATTACGTGGGCAAAGCGCTCAGGTTGGCATGAAGGTGCTTCGCTGCGTGAGGACAGCCAGTCAGAGCGTATGCGCACTGCTTGGCAATGCTTCTGTAGCGGAGTTGCGAGCAGATACGACGTTCGTCTTGGCTGCCGCAAACTCTCATGCCGGAGCACGGCTGGCCAGTCGGAACACGAACACATACACGGTAGATCTCAAAAAGTCGAGTCTTTCGCAGCGCGCGCAAAAGCCCGTATCAACACAGAACAGGCATCTTGCACTGAGGGCAGGTCGGTGATTGCGACAATGAGATCCACGTTGGACAGACCGGAATCATGCATCTACAGGGCTGAACTTTCAACTCGAGCATGGAGATTGCGACGGTCATGCGGGCAAGATGCAGGGTCTAGGGAACAAGCAACGGCAGAGGCCCGGCGGAGGAAGGAAGAGGCAGAATCCCAACAATAGCGCGGTAACAGCGCTTGAAGCGGCATGGGCAAGCCGCACCGACCATTGATAACCGTATGTGCGTATCTTTGCTTCACAACAGACGCCGACGTCGCTATGGGCGATTTGCTGTATCGCCGGGCTATCTTGGTTCCAAGCGCTATTTTGCAGCCGAGTTGATCTTTAGCCTGCGGGCCAATATTTGCGTTGCCGCGATTGACAGACGGCGGGCCCTGTCAAGTTGGGAGATAACTTAGCCAGGGACGCGCCGTAGCCGCGATACGCGCTCAGGCTCGTACTGGCTGCCAGATGCTGCCCCGTGACCGCGTTCTGTTCGGTATAACTCCTCCTCACGTACCAACGCTTCGACACGATAAGATAACTAGATGTGCTTGAGGCATGTACTTCGCTTCAGCCGAGACACTAGCGTGCTCACGAGTCACTTGACTAGCATGCTGAACACTGCTGCGAGTCAAGCCTGCAGCTTGGCTGATTTGACTGAACGGCGTTCCGTGGGCCGGTTTTGTTTTGAGCGAACAAGTTCCAGATCCGAGCATCGGCTCCATCAAGCTAGCTTGGGGATGTGACGAAGGCCTCACTTGTCATGCATTTGTACACAAAGGCTTTGACGCTTTGGCTGACATTGCCTTTGCTTTCGCCATCTTGGCTTGGCCTCGATCTCGACACGCCTCAGTGCAATGAACGTCATAGCCATATAAGGCACCTTGCTTGCGATTCGAGGGCGACAAATCGCTTCTACCTCCTCTGACTCGGTCTCGTCGAGTGAACCAGGACCAGCAAAGCCTGTTGCGACTCGTTACCTACAACGATGTGGTCATTCGCACTCCTGGCTGGCTTGTTGCCTTTGTTGAGCGCTTCAAGCCCCTTGCCTACATCTGACCTCGACGAGAGAAACGCCAACCACCACTACAAGGTCGACCCCAAGTGCCCATCGGGGACCACGCCCGGTTTCGAGGTGTACACGGCACGTTACGACGTCCCTGCCAAGGAATTTTCCGCCAAGGTTGGGTCCTTCTACGACGAGGTGTGGTATGTGAGTATCAGATCGCCAGTCTGGATCAATGAGTTCGACATCAGCTTGAAATGCTTACACAGCCAAACATCTATGCTTCAAATTGATCGCAGATTGGCTTGCCGCCCAACAAGACCCGAGGTCCCGATAACACCGTAGGCTCGATTCGGGAGATCGACTTTGCCGGAACCATCCTGCACGAACAGCTGATCAAATTTATCCACAAGCCTGCACTGCTCGAGCTCGAATGGCATCTCGTCAACGGGCCCATCAATGTGACCGGCGCGGTTGCCGACGACCCGCCTGACGAAAAGATCCTCTTTGGCAGCTACACAGAGGACTTGCGCGTCGAATCGATCTGCGAAGACAAGGCCACCTTTATTACCTTCACCGGTCGCTACTGCTTTGACAAGCCAGGTCCGGCTTACAAGGTATTTGATGTAGCACACACATCATCTATCGAGGCGGTCGCAAAGGATCTCAACGCCACACTCATCCAAGGCAACGGCACTTGTCCGTTGTAGGCTTTAGAGTTGCATCCGGAATGTTAAAACAAGTTGTCGGAAAAAAAACGACGAGCCGAATCATTTAAATAGAAAAGAAAAAAATGGAGGAAAAAATCAACTGCAACGACATGACAGTTTGAACAACCAACGAAGGCGCTAGAAGTCATTCATACTTTCTATGGTGATCCGATCATGGCCCAAGAGAAGATGATCACGAAGGCGATCGCGAGATTGTTCCAACTACACTACAGGAAGTGAGGCCGCATGGCCAAACCCGGTTGTTAAAGATTTGTCTATGCGGAAGAAAGATGCACGACCAAGAAGCGGTTAGGTGTTTGAGGCGAAAGAGGGAGAAGCTTAGTCAATGAACTGAAGCTTAAAGTCGGCCGTCGTCTGATTAGCAACAAGGAACTGTTGACTCGCGTCTGTGTCCTCCGTGTTCAAGCTCCAGTTGTATTGTTCTGAGTTGTCTGCGGTAGTATGGCCCAAGAAGTTGATCACGTATTTGCCATCCTCGTTCTCGAGATGGAAGAAGGAGGAAAGCTGGATTCCGCCATCGTTGATACCGCAAGGAGCATCAGGCGAGGGTGACGTGTTATTGCTGTTAGAAAACATAACAGCGCGGCCATGATAACCAATGTTATCGATGTAGTCGACGTTGTAGCATCCAGTCCGAGTAGGAACATCCGGGGCAAAATGACCGTAGAAGTTGCTGCTGTCAGACTCGAAGCCCATGTAGGTTGAGTTACACTGGTAAAAGCTGAATGTGTCGGTGCTAGCCGCGGTGCCGTTGACCAGCAATACCCCATTGAAGACCTCATCGTGCCCTGGTCGGGAGTCGCCTGCAAACACGGGCAGTATCTCCCCACTACCCTGGTTGACGAGCTCGACACGACCGCTCTTGACCAGCGTGCAAGGACCCATGGTCTTCTCTGAGACGTACTGGCTACCGATCTGAGCGATCAGCTGCTCGCTGCTCTTGCCCGTCTGTGGTTGATCGGCAAGGTAAGTCACCTCCAGCTCGCCGGTGTTGTCGAGGCTAAAGTGGTAATTGCCGCCGGCGCCAAAGTCACTTGCATTGACTGGACCGGCAGTCGCGCCAAGGAAAACGATCGAGAAGAAGAAATCGAAGCTTTGCAGCTGGAATTGGAAGTGTTGGTTGGCATCGACGCCGCCATAGCCTTGGTACCCGGAGAAGTCGCATGTGTCTGTGACGACAGCAATGTTTTGTCCCTCCAGAGGCCGGACAGCAAGACAGTTGCCATCGGGAGCCTTGATATAGCCTTGGTAGGTCTGAACGGAGCCCTCACCAAGGTAAGGGGGCGCGTCATAGCTACACTGAATGAAGTCAAAGAAGGTGCCGTTGTAAGGTGCATCCTTGGTCGCCACAATCTTACCATCCTTTGCTTCGAGCCATGTGGCTGGAGGCTGGCTTGAGTAGAGGCCAATTTTACTTGAGTTGAAACCGAGGGGCCCCTGTCCAAGACTCTGACACTGCGTATCCTGTCGTCGCTGCTGACTGTGCTGCGAAAACGGATTGACGGGAGCGCTTGAGACGTTCGCTGCCATGGCAAGGGCAAGCGCAGCGGTTGTGACCGCGATGGAGGTGCTGGAAAGCATCATGGAGGAAGCAGTATGTCTGAGGAAGGCGTGTTGTGCTGATGTTTCTGAAGATGCGAAAAGCTGCTGACTCAGGCCAGCTTATATGCTTTCTCGAGCCTCAACCTTTGCAAGCAAGTCAGCCTTGCAACAGAGACGCTTTCGATTCCGTACAGACTAGAAGAGCTCAGCTTTGGTGAAGAGGTGGCAATATCCGAGGGGAAGAACACGTTCGCCTCTCCGCCGGCAGCGTCGTTCCTGGAAACTGTTAAAACGACGAGGTATACCGGTGCGAGACGTAGACGCTTCCAGCCGAGATCCCGGAATTGCGGGATTCTGCGGCGTCCTTCCCACGGAAGCGTCGATCCGATCCACCATCGGCAAGTCATTGTGTTCGACTCTGGACATAGCACCAGTGAGTCTCTGAGACATCGTCCCGAAACAATGCTTAGGGACGATGTCTCAAAGACAGTTTCACGGAATCGAACAAAGACTGTCAGGTGCGCCAAATTGTAGCGACAAAGAAGCAAGTCCTAAGACGTAGCGAGCAAAGCGAGCAAAAAAGCATAAGCTGTTTGAAGGTAACACGTCATGTTGGTAACACGTCATGTTCGGCGAAACGGCCGGGAGGACAAGCAAGCGAAGCACCGCTACCCCGTTGTCAGGCCTGCTTCGTCGCGTTTCCCGCGGTATTCGACAGTCGGCGGAGTTGCGAGCTATGGAAGAGCGAGCGTGCCGTTCCGGCGGAGGTGGACCCTGATTTCTATTTATATCCACGCAAGACGATCACAAAGCATGCACAAAGGCGCGTACAAGCAAGAAATAGACGAGATTCAATTGCTACTTGACAAAGACAAGCAATGAAGAGCGCGAGACAGTCACGAGCAGAGCAGGAACGAACAGAGCAGGAGAGAGTGCAAAGGCTGGTATCATGAACCTCAGGCAATGTTGGATGTGGAGCGAGAGCGGGAGTGGTTCAAGAAAGAAAGCCGCTTCGCCTCCAAGCAGAGATCATGTTGTGAATGAGACTCGCATCGATGGGGACGAGCTTCAATTCGGCCTCACGCTGCAGACCGAGCTGCCCGAATGCCCCAAGAAGGCGATCGTTGGTGATAATCTTTTCCTTGTCGATCGGCCTATCACTAGCACCATTGCCGTTCGTCTGTGCTTGGCCGTACTGAGCTCGATAATGCTCCAGTAGCTTGATAGTCGGGTTGCGGCGAGGATCCGGGTCCGACTCTGACAAGCGACGCAGCCACTCGTTGCGTGCAACTACTTCGAATGAGTCTCCAAGGTTCTCGGGCTTCTTGAGCAGGTCGATCAGCTCGCTGTGGGAGGAAGCAGCGGAATTGAATACGTGGAAGACACCCTCGAGTCGGGGTGGCATGACCATCCCAGCCACAAAGAAAGCAGAATCGTCGACGGGCTGCCAAGAGATACGTTCGTCCAGTTCCGGAAGACAGCCAATGGTCTGAGCCGACTTGAGCATCAGCGGCCAAGCTTCGGTCTCGTTCCAGATGCCCGATCGACGATCGCCCACCATCTGTCCGATGCGAGCAATGACTGCGTCGAAGCCGTCACCGATGTGCTGCTGAGCGTACTCGCAGAGCTTCTCGACGACCCACTTGGAGCGACCGTATCCCATGTTGGCCGCATCGCCGATATCTACAGGATACTCTTCGTCCACTTGCGAACAGATTTTACCAGCGATCGTCGAGATTGAAGACGAAAAGATGAAGCGGGGCCTTGCCGTGGCTGGACTCTGAGCTACTAGGTTGATCAAATTCACCGAGCCCAGGATCGGGCTGCGGAACGACTGAACGGCCATGTTGAAGTTGACGGGCCAGCCATTGTGAATGACACACGTGGTCTTGCTGGAGAGAAGCTTCCACGAAGAGTCTTGCAGGCCGAGCTGAGGCTCGGCAAGTTCGGCAGCAAGACACATGATTGTGGTGCTGGTGGACGAAGCGAGTCGGTCCAGCTTTCCGAGACCACGGGTCAGCAAGGAGTCTTCGGTCCTCTTTCGGGCATCCTCGTCGTTCTTGGCACGGTCCAAGCAGATAACTGTCTCGACTTGATTGATGCGGGCCAGCTGATCCACAAGGTGAGCGCCCAGCGAGCCAGTGGAGCCAGTCAGCACCACCGTGTGCTTGACGGCGTCATCTCTGGCAGCAGCTGCGAGAGTCGGACGGTCTCGCTTTAGGATCTGACCTTTGAACTCTTCCAGGAGTTCTACGGCTTTCCGGTTCTCCGATCGCTGACTGTCGCCGTTGCTCCTGCCATTCGCTGTGCCAGAGCTGTGCTTGAAGAGGAACCCGGCAAGTTGAACCACGGAAGGATGTTCGAACACCAGGTTGCTGGGCAAGTCGGAAGGCAGCTCGAGCCTCTTTTGGAGCATATTGCGGACTCGGGTGCTCTTGAGCGAGTCAATGCCCAAGTCAACAAAGTCGGTGTCCTTCAAATTGCTCGTCAATGCAGAGACCGATCGCTGAGAGACTTCGGAGATCACCTGCGCAGTGACCTCGATGCTGGTAGCCATGTCGAGCAGCTTGATCTTGACGACGTCATCCATTGAATTCGATCCTGCTTCGTAGGCCTCGTACACTTGGTCGATCTCACGCTGAAAGGCTTGAACCACCTTTGGGCGGATGAGAGACCCCTTGTCTGCAGAAGGGAACGAGGTTCCGGCAGGGAGCACCTTGACGAGCTCTGGAATGATCTGCGAGTGCGAGGGTGCTTCTTTGTTGGCCGACTCGACCGCTGCCCAGAGAAGCTTGCTAAGTTTCTGTTCGACCGCTTCCAGAGAAGTTGCCTGAGCTTCGACCGTGCGAACAGCCAGGTCGGAGGGAACGATCAAGACACCGGCCTGGGAACGAATGGCGCCAAAGACGAGGCATTCGGCTACGTAAGGCGACGCTCGCATCTCGAGCTCCACGGGGACCGGATTGGTCTTCTCGCCGTTGATATGAACAAGTGTGTCGTCCGCTCTTCCGACGCACTTGTAGGCTTCGGGGATTGAAGGATGAGGAACAAAAAGATCCTTGGTGGCGTACGAGCCATCTTCACGGTTCGGCACGGTGATACAAGGCCAGCCTGCACGAACGATAAGCTCGAAAGGACCGGTCAAGTCGTCGCCGCGATTTTCGAACTTCATGAAGGGCCTGAAGCTCTTGTAAGGCCTCAGATATTCCCAATCCTTGTCATTGGCATAGTCTCTAGCGCTGGACATCACCCCTGCTATTTCCGAAGCGCCGTAGCCGAGGCAGAGGACGACATTGTATTGACGGACCAGCCTGTTTCCGATGTCACAAGGCATGAGCGAGCCTCCCGATACAACGAGCTGTGCGGATTGCAGAGCGCGCACGCCGGACTCGGATTCTGCGAGTAGCTTAATGACGTATGGAACCAGTGACAGAAGCCTCGCGCCGCTTGCCTTAATCGCAGCGACCAGCAGATCGACAGACAGTCTGTCGTGGCACAGATGAAGCTTTCTACCACGCAAGATCGCCGACCACAACGCCGAATGGCCATACATGTGGAAGAGTGGCAAGGTAGTGAAAGCGTCCGCAGATGAGAATGGGGTGTTCGAGACGCCATACAGGTACGATGCAGCCCTGAGTTGCCAGTGCAAGCACGATCAGCAATGCAAGAAGTGAATCAAAGTATGGTCAGCAAGCGTGATTTGGAGACAGGTAGTCGTGTATGGTGATCTGTCAGACTCACTTCAGGAAGTTTGGCTTAGGAAATCCGGTGGACCCGCTGGAATGAATCACAAAAGCGTCCTCGAGGCTCTCTTGATCGTACGATAGCTCCGTGGTGTATCTCCTTGAGTCCATGGTGGTGGCGAGGGAGAGCTTGAGGGCTTCTGACACGCTCGTCCATCTGACCAGGTCGACTGAGGCGAGACCTTGCTCTTCGAGCATTGGCTTGAGGGCAGAGATGGCTTCAGCTTTGTCGAAGCTGTACAGAAGGGTGGTGATCGAAGTGACCTTGACGAGATGAGCGAGAGCTGCGGTAGAATTGTTGGTGGACAGGTAAACGACAACGTGACCGAGACGGAAGAGAGCCAAGCTGTGAACGATGTAGTCGAATCCACTGGATGCGAAAAGACCAACAGCAATCGAAGGCTGGTTCACACGCCTGGGAGGCAAGGCGACGGCGTACGAAGCAGCCAGATGGCTAACCATATCGTCAACCTGTCCAAAGGTGTACTCGTCGTACGCAAAAGCTGAAGGATTGTTGGTGGCACCAGCTTTGGGGAATGCGAGGAATGTCTTGTTCGGCATGTTCTTGACTCGATCGGCGAACAAAGCATTGAGCGAAGGCCAAGCAAAGCGCTGGCCCGAGAGCATCGCCGCTCGTTCGTCAACGACTGGCATGATGTTGAGGTGAATCTAAAGACGTGTGTTAGCAGATAGAAGATGGAAAAGTTGAAGCAATTGGTAGATATGTGGATGTGATGATGTGATGGGCAACTGGGGTCGAGCTGACCTCTTCGAAGCTCTTCCGCGCCTTTTGAGCCTTCTTACCTCCAGCAGATTGGTCCTTGATGGTCGCACACCACAAGCAGTAAACCGCATCAAGCTCTGCTGTGTCGTCGTGCATCCTTGCGAGGACAACACCTACGTGAGCATGTATGTGAGTCGTGATCGTAATGATGTCTGACAGGTCTTGATCTATGCGTGAGCACAGATGGCTCCGCACGTACGCTAACAAAACATCTGATAGCACCTTTAGTCAAGTTTTGTCGGGTTCGAGATGCCGTTGATCTAAGAGCCTTGGACGACGTCAACGCCAGGGGCCAAGGCGCTGAATGAACGAACGAGCCGGCTCTGTGTCACATTTGACGTGGCTCATAACCCCGATGAGGCGTTCCAGGTGTCTCACGAGGATAGGGGACCCATGACGCCGGAGTGAGGGCCGTGCCAGGCTCGCTTCAGTCAAGCAGGCGGTGTTCGGCAGCTTTAGCGCGTCCCGAATATTCCCCGAATGGCTGCCAATGCCAAGACGCGGTCAGTGATTCGTAGACTTGCATCCCGACGGAAGAATAAACACCTCACAAATCCTCGCCAAGGAGGTGGTGGCCTGTCGGCATTTCTCTTCCGCCGCTGCATTCCACGGTCCCAAAAGTCAGTTTGGCAGCTGTACTCTGCGATTGCGAAACAAACACGCAGCAAGGATCACGGTAGTTGATGTCATGCCGTGCCAGCAATGCTTGACGTGAGCGTGGAGTCTTCGTTCAACAGTATCGCGACCGGCTGCCCTCTTCGTCAGTTCTGCATTCGGCCGCTTTGCGCTGCGAACTCACCGAAACCTGATCCGAGCGCGGAACAGCCGCTGCTTATGAGCAGGACTCTGGGCATTAAAGAGAGACCCGGTACGAGCAACTGAAGGAGACCCAAAGCACGGCCGGCTGTTGCACGGCTCGAATGACGTATCTTTTGCCGCTGCAGGCTGTCGCAAAATTGCTGGCATGGCGAGGCAATACGACGAAGCTTACTCCTTGGTACCACCAGTATATCTCCGAATTGGCCTGGTCAAGGGATCTGCGATCTTGCGGAGACCAACCAGTACAAATTGGCAGAGGGCCTGGTAGACATTACTGTCAGCGTGAGTTTGATGACGCTGAGCAACTCGAAGCAGCAAATCGAGCCGCTTACGTTGCAGCTCAGCTATGGGAGAAAGCCGAATCTGGAGATTGCGCGGCACAAAACCAAGGCTCAGCAGCGTCGAACCCCACCCCGTGATCGTGTCGGCTGCGCTAAATTAGATCCTTTGTGGGGGTCGGACCCTTTCAAGACCTCCGCGCCTCGCTTTGGCGCCTGTCCAGATGCGCCGACCTTCAGTTTGGCTAACATTCCATTGTCACCGCTGATACCGCTGCACACTCTGACGTCCCTTTTTCGTCGTCCGGCTTCGCAAGATTTGAGTCCTAGATCGTGCCCGTTCGATGTCGACGTACGCTTGTCTGCGCTTTTTGATCCTCTTTCGACTCCGCCCGACAATATATCTCTTCTCCAACCATTCCTTCCAATCTCTGAAAGGGAAGTTTTCCGTAAGGAGGGCGGATCAAGCAATAGCATCCCGGACGTTTCGGGCGCACAGCGCATGAATCTCGAATTTGTCTTTCTTTCTCGACGATTTTCCTTGTTGCAAAGGGCTGAGATTCCTAGCAGCGCCTCGCATCGAACGTCATTCGTCAACGCTGCCGTATAGGGAGTATGGCGATCGCGGATAATCAAGGGCTCTTTTGGCCGAGAATCGAAGTATTTGCTTTCAAGTCAACCGCAACGGTCGAGGTGAAGTGGGTCCGTGTGGCGGTGCTCTGGGAGCTAGCTCTGGCGAAAGCTCTGAGCTAGGGTTTGAGACCGGATCCTCTGCTGATTCCTCGACAGAATCCGCCGCGGTCGCCGCTCTTGCATGCGACTCTGCCTCAGAGGGAAGCTACCGACCAGCGTGTGTCTACAACAACTCCTGTACCGATCTCGATCCTCTTACCCTTCCACCACGAATGACGTGAACATCAACCAGTCCATGTACGACTCCCACAACACCCTCGCAACCCAAAATACCATCACCCATGACAACCTTGCACAATCCTCCCTCTCCATCGATCAACCTTCAACACAGACCAACGTCAACCAGTCCAACATCGCCGGTGACCAAAAAAGCTCGCAGCTCAATGACAGCTCTTCGTATACACGAAGGAGCATTGTCGACAACAGCCTTGACTCCACCGAAAATCCCCAGAAGGACAGCAACAAAACAGAAAGGTCAATATGCAACACACTCAAAACAATGAGAACAACTCCAGCTTGAGTTCCATTTCCAAAAGCAGTACGAGCGTCAGTAACACCACGAACAATGCCAGTAGCAACCCGGGGAGGCAAGGAGCTAGTGTCCAGTGCGGGGATCAGAGAGGAGCGGCTGCGAGCGTTGCTGTATAGGCGAAGCGCAGACTTAGCTCCGCATGACGTCGCAAGTCGCGTTTTGCTCCGTGAAGAGCTGTCTTCGTTCTTGCACCCTTGAACGTTTGCAATTTCTGTCACCTGCTCTTGCTGCCCTTCGCTCTTCTTGCTCCAAGTTTCTGACCGAAGCACACGCTCACTTCTTCTCCGTCTGATCCGGCTAGCAATGGGAATCGCTTTTCTTCACCCGTCCGACCACCCCCAGCATTTTCGTTTGCCACGATTGTGCTTGTGTGAACGTTCTTCGTTCATGGTTCTAACGACGATGCAAGAATGTCCCAAGCGTGAAGCCGTCCAGATTCCTCAGAGCTTCGGAACCTTGCTCAACGTAGGCGCCTCCTCGCCATCCCTCTCCTTCGCCTGCTTCTCCACCTTCGCCTCATCGCTAACCTCTGACCGGCTCATCTTGACCCAATCATCCGACTCGTCTCCGCTCCCCTCCCTCCTCCCTGTCTTTCCACTCTGCTCCTCCACCTTCACCTCCTCCTTGTCCACCGTCGCCTTCTCGCGAACCATACCAACTACGTGATCCATCAGGAACTCGCCCACCGCCTCGAAATACCCCTGCTTAATACACGTGTCGTTGTGCGTACCATCCAGGAAATCCTTCTTCACCTTGACTTTGCTCTTACACCTTTCGAAGAGCGAATCCATGTGTGGTGGTGGAACCAGTTCGTCCTGTCTTCCGGAGAGGAACAGAACCGGTGTTTTCGGCGAGACTTTACCAATCGCGATGCCGGAGTTCCAGTACTCTCTGCACAGGAATGTGAACGCTTTTACCGGCGGGAGCACGTGCGGGATGAGCTCGGGGATGCTTAAGAATGTGTTTTCGAGGATCAAGGCGTGGACAGAGGCGGGGTTTCGTGCGGCAAGGTCGATGGCTACCGCTCCACCGATGCTCTGTCCGTAGGCTACGAGGATGGTGGAGGAGAGAGCTGGGTGGGAGCGAATGTAGTCGAGCGTCGTTTGCGTGTCAATCTTGATCCCTCTTTCGTTGGGCGATCCGGTGGAAAAGCCATACCCTCGATAGCTGAGCATGACAACGTTGCATCCGAACCGCTTAAAGAACACGGCCGCCAGCGGTAATCTATGACCCATGTTGCCCGCATTCGCATGCAAGAACAACACCGTTGGCCTGCTGCCCGCCATCTCATCATCAAACACATCTATTGCCGTGTTGCCCGTCTGACTCGCCGTCGATTTACGCTCAACCTGCTGCGGCAGGCTCGCCTTTTCGTCTTCTACCGCTTGGATTTTCGGTGTTGGTTTGCGAGAGGCGAGCTTGGTCCCTTGCAGCATGACAAAGATGCGCAGCCGTTGCGAGTCCGGTGTGATGAGCTCTTCCTCGATGTAGGGCAGGTCGTACTCGTCGGGTGTGTTGACTTCGGCTTTGGATCCGGCGGGGAAGGAGGACGGGTAAATGAGTGAAGTTTGATAGCGATAGAGGAGACCGGCGGTGGAGATGAGGCTGACGGCGAGCACCCCGCCGACCACGCGGGCGAAGGAGCCGAGGGATGGAAGGTAACCCATGGCGACGAGGCGGTATGACTGATCGATCGGATGATCCGCAGCGGTGTGATACGGTCAAAGGCTGGATAGAACGTGATGGTTGCAGTGAACGTGGCTGCACACATGTGGAGTTCCTTTCCGACCGTGCTGGGCTGTGCTGTGCTGCCGTGGTTCACGGGCCATACATACTTCACATCGGCACCTCCGTTCCCATTTTTTTTGACGGAAAGGACCCTGAATTCGGATCCTCACTCTAACATTTCACCTTCTGCCGTTCAGATTCCACCAAAAAGTGGAGAGGAACACCATCTTCTTCTTGTTCTTCCTCTCATCCGCCTTCCATCCTCTCCGACTTGCGCAGCGATGACAACACCAACACCACGCCACCTCGAAACACCGCAGGAGACCACAGAACGCGAACGATGCGAGCAATGGAGCGACGAACTCTTCCGCACCTCACCCATGGTACGCTTCATGTCGAAGCACCTCTCCTTACTCGACTGTAACCCGCTCTCCCCGCTCCCCTCCTCTTCCTCCTCAACCACCCAATCACAACCAAAACTAGTCATCGCACCGTGCCCGCCATCAATAGCAGGCGGATTCTCTCCCTCTCAACCCTCCACCCCGACCTCTCATTCCTCCATCCTCCTCTGTTCGAACCGAATTTTTTCCAAATCGCACCTGCAAGACACACTTTCACACGAGATGGTGCACTGGTACGATCACTGCCGCTTCCTCGTCGACTGGTCCAACCTGCGGCACCACGCGTGCAGCGAGATCCGCGCCGCCAGCCTCAGCGGCGACTGCGGCTGGTCCAGAGAGTTCAAGCGCCGCAACTACGGGTTCAAACTCCAACACCAGAATTGCGTCAAGAGGAGGGCGGTGCTTAGCATCTTGGCTAACCCCGCTTGCGGTGGGGACAAGGACAAGGCGGAGAGGACCGTGGAGGAGGTGTTCGAGAGTTGCTTTGGCGATACTAGACCGTTTGACGAGGTGAGTCGACCCCCCTTCCCCCGCTACGGAATCCCGAGACACAGCCACTGACACCTCGCTTTTTACCCTCGACAGATCTACTGAGCTTGCCGCCTCACGCTCGCAATACACGCAGGCTCATCAAACCAACAAAGTCATCGCGTCTAAGATGCGTTCACCAAGCCTGACATTATGAGAGTTGAAACGTCCGACAGCTTCTTCCAGAAAAAGGAATCCAGCTGCAAACAGAGTATGAGATTACATTGTACAAACTTCGTCGACTGTCGACGTGGGGACCGGCTGATCGCGATCACGTCTTCTGCAACAGCCTTGAAGAGGATTATCTTTGGCTTGCGGTGCTTTACTCGAAAACCTTTACGACCTTGTGCTCGGACTAGCCCCGATACTGCCTTATAAGGACAAGTTGTTCCGCAAAGACGCTGTCAACATCCGCGATGAAGGACAGCTTCGCCAAGATGTTCACATTCTCGACTGCCCCACCTCGCGAAACCATCACTGCTCCACCCGGTCCGAAAGATTGAGCAACAGCGTAGCCAAACACCTCTTGGTAATATGATCGTTCTTCAACAGCTGCTGGAACGTCGCATCCCTCAACGGACCCGGTAGACAGGCCCGCAACGCCTCCCTCGCTCGTGGATTGTCGCTGAGACGCAGGTAACACCTGACTACGTGCTTGAGCAACCTCACCGCCTGACTCTCGACGATCTGCGACACCATGTTGCTCAGCACGGTACCCACGGCGTAGAAGCGCTCGTACGTCTGACAGATGTAGGCCAGGCCCATATCGTCCAACAGGATCTTCTGGACGATAAAGATGGCGACTGTCTTGCTGAGTTCCGAGCCGGTCTCCATGATGCGCAGGCAGAGCGGGATGATCTCGGTCGAGAGGAGGAAAGTGATGACGTCCGAGTTGTCGTTCTGCTTGACCAAGGCTCCGATGACACCCAACGACGTCAGACGCAGATACTCGAACGGACGCGTTTTGGATGTCGTGTTGAGGAACGGATAGAGGAAGAGCGGAATGTGCGCTTGCAAGAACAGGCCGCGCGTCTCGCTGTGGCTCGCTACGCATTGAAGCAGAGCGAGCGCATTGCAGACACGATTGCTGGCCTGTGCTGTCAGAGCCGGAGGCGACAGGAGAGGGTAGACCGAGACGATTTCCTGGAGCAGCGATGACATGACACCAAAGCTGTGCCAGAGCACCAGCGCAAGATCCTCGTACTGCTCGCGCTTCTTGCTCAGCTCTAGCAGCGCATGCTCACGCTGGGCCGAAGAGCCGGGCAAGTTGTCGAGCTCGCTGGGAGAGGTGGCGCCTTCGCGGTCGCCGTTGCTTTGATTCGATTGCGCATCGCCGTTCTTGGCTGCAGTGCCGTCGGCGGGGATGCTGGTGGCCTTGTTGGCGGTAGGAGGCGAGGCGGAACCCTGCTTGCGGTTGGTCGCGTTGGGTTCAGGTCGCTGACAGAGCTGCGTGATGAGGTGGTAGACGCTGAGTGCGGTGGTGGGTGTGCCGCCGGGACCTGTGCCTGCAGGCATTGTAGGTCCAGCGTTGGGAGGCGGACCGGCAGCGGAGAGCATGGAAGGACCCAGATCGACACCGGCTAAAGAGCCTCCCATACCGGGTGGTGGAGCGCCACTAGAGCCATTGCTGATGCCGTTGGGGTTGTTGCCGTCGACGAGACCGTTGCTGAGCATGGGACCGGGGCTCTGGAGCATGCGGCCGTGCATGCTGCCGGCGGTGCCAGGACGGCCAGCCATGTGAGCGAAACTATGTCAGCGGTCGAAGAAATGCCGGAACCAGCAGTCAGGTTTGAGCTCGAGTCTCGACACAGAGTCGACGCGGCGTTTGAGCTGCTCGATCGAGTTTGGGTAGCGCAGAATCGGGTTCAGCGTCAGGATCGAGGGCAGGCGAGCATTCCAGCAAAGGGTATATGTGAGAACACAGAAAGCTGAGCAGTATCGATGGCAGCAGTAGAGAGTGGCCGTGGTGCAGCCTTTTTGGTGATGATTGGTCTTGCGAGAGAAGGGAACTCGAACGTGCTGAAAGGGGGTTATGCAGTCTTGCGATGTCGATGCCACAGCTTCTTTTTGGAAGTGCAAAAGTATTGGTACAGCCGAATCTGAAGGAGCGCTTTCAAGTCGATGCGTCTGCGAGAGGCTCGAACTGCCAGGCGAGAATGAACAAGGTTGTATTCCGATGATCTGTTGAAAAACGATAACGGGATACGATCCGAGTCGCTTCGTCCGTTGGTGGTCGGGCAAATGAACGTCGCAGTGGGTTGCAGATCGCGGTGGTGAGACGATTCCTCGGTGACGCAGCGTAGGAAGAGCCGCAACAATCAATCGGAAGGAACGAAGAAAAGGCAGACGAGAAGAGGGGACCTGATAGATGCAGAGGGAAAGGTGGTGGCAGTGATCCGAAAAAGCTGACCAAAGTGTTGCTCGTGTCTCCGATGCAGATCGAGTGGAATGTGCAGCCTTCAGTTTGGCCTGGCTGCTTCGCTATGACGGCACTCGCTCGGTTTCACCCTTTCTCGCGAAAGAGAGGTGTGATTTCATGGAAGGACAGGTCCGAGAAAAAAACGAGTCCAACACCTGCCTTTTCTAAGATCACATGCCCGATGAGCTCCAGGGCCGAGTGCAACCTGGCACCACATTTTCTTCCTACATCGGGTACTGGTCCGAAGATTTCCACTCCGAAAAATCCCAATGATTCGAATTCAACGATCACACACAGACGACTCGATTACAAACTCACAGAGTGTCGGAGACGAGAAAATTTAAGACTCGGAATTCTGCACTACAGCGTCAGCCGCGGCGGCTACGCTTTCGTCCGAATGAGAGCTGCTCCTCCACAACGAGTCGTTTGTGCTGCTCAAGACACAAATCGATGACTTCTCATACGGACTGCACAGAGCAAATCGTGTTGAGAGACACGAAGGAAGTTTGCTTCCATCTAGTGGTGCATCCAATGTAAAGAAGTGGTGATCAATGAGGAGCAGAACCAGGAGCGCCAAAGTACTTGTTCCATGACCTCGTCGATCTCATCGCCAACCCTTCGACCGTTGAAGGCGCGGGTCTTACATCCAGGAAGAAGCTCAATCCAGTCCTCTGCTGTGCGGCTGCACTGAACCTCTCCCCTATACTCGATGCGTCTCCCTTCTGTTCCTGCGTTCTCCCCGTGTAGAAATCGATGATGTACCTCACCTGTTCACCGTTCGACCTCTCCACCGTCCAATCGTGTCTGTCGAACGGATGCTGATAGCCCGCCAACCCGTTCAACCACGCTCTCCACGTCAGATCCTTCGGCCTACCCTTGAACGACACCAGCTTCGTCGCTTCCTTGCCTCGTGCCTGACCGGTCCACATCCTCTCCCACGCCAAGATCTGCTGCCACGCCTGCTCGTTGACCGCGTTGTGGATCGGCACCACCACGTCCATATCCGCTACCTGCGGGTTCTGATTCTTGCGCTTCATGGCGTTGTAGAACTGCTTGGCTGAAGGGTAGACCCATTTGCCGTCCGAGTCTTCGCCGTCGGTGGGCGAAGGTGTCGAGGGCGGTTGCGCCGCTTGTGCAGCAGTGGGGTTGGCGAGAGGTGAGTAGCTGCGCGGTATTGACGAAATCTCACGGTCGCTGGATAGTCTTGATTCGTCGTTCGTCGCGTATCGAGTTGGTCGCGATGGTCCGGCTTGCGGCTGCTGTGCGGTGTTGGAGTCCGGCTGGAATGGATGCGCTTTGCCTGGGTTCGCCTTGAGCCACGCCTGACGTGTTTCTTCGTCGACGGGACACCTGTCCGCCGATGCCGCGGCTGTGGAGCTCGATGATGAGCTGAAGGGCCACATGACGCCGATGTGATTCGATTCTGTGTCAGATGGGATGTGACAGGGATGACGGAGGTTCTCGCGGCATCTTCCTCACTATCACCTTCCCAAAAAAGTCGACAGGACTGCGGAAGTCGGACCCTGATGACCAACGCCGTGAAGTCTAACATCGCCAAATTCATGGCGACTTTATTGTTCCCAAGTGACACGCAGAATATGGCCCTCGTTCTCACATGCTTGCCTCCTGCAACTGCTGCTCGGCAAGCAAATGACAAAAAGGGTCGGTCTCAGACAACGCTAGCCTCTGTATAATCTCGGCACTAACACGATCTTCCACACGCCCGTACCGGTTCTCGCCGTCCCGAGATAGCGAACGTGACCCAATTCGATTTCGTGCAGGGCATCACAACCTTCGCTTTGCAATACAGTCTGCGAATGTTGTCTTTCAGCGCCGTGAGGCTAATGCCTCGCAGCGAGTCATGCCAAGTCAAACAGCTCTCTCAACTGCGCCATGGTGTCCTGTGGATTCTGCACGGTGTGACCTGTCGTCCTTGGGTCTTCAAAGATCTCGTTATCGTTGCCTCCCTTGTAGGTCTTGTCGCCGAAAAAGTGGATGGCGTCCCAGCCCAGATCCGAGGCCGTCTTGCTGCTATCCACCTTGGCCGCATCTACGAGAGCCACGTTACGAAGCGCATATGTCTTGTCCCAGCCATGCGGGAACACATCAAACGAGATCTGACCGCCGATCGAGTAGGTGAGACCGTAGTCGGGGAACTGCTGCTTGAGCGCAGAGACAAAGGTGGTGCGGATGTTATGGATCTTGTCGTACTTTTCAAACTCGATTCGCTCGTCGATGCTGTAGCAGGGGAAGCATCGATGGTCAGTACATGCAATTCGATTGAGACATTGTTGCTCGTACTTACGAAGCGTTCCTTCCGATGGGCGAGATGTTGATCATGCCGTTCCTGAATTCGATAAACGTGCCGCGCATGACGGGCACGTCGAGTTCCGAGATGTACCTCAAGCAGAACTTGGCCAGCTTCTTGTACTTGTCCTCTCCCAGCCAGCCGATGAAGCTCTGCGACGCCAATGGCTGGCCATCCTTGTAGGCGGTTAAGCCATTCTCAGCGAACACGTAGTCGAATTCCTGGGTGAAGTCCGTCGAGGTGATCTGGAGCTGTTCTCGGACCTTTTTAAGGTCGCTACCGCCAACGACACCAATGACGCACTGATTGCGCAGCGAGGCGAGGAGTGCGTGGAACTCGGGTGTGATGGATTGACGCGCGAGCGAGAGAGTGCCGTCGACGTCAAACAGGCATAGCGTGCGTGGATGCTTGCGGTCGCTGTACTGAGAAGCCATCTTGAAAGTCGGTGATATGACGAAGCGGAAGAACACGGAGCAGAAAGATGATGTCGTCGAGAAGGTAGAGGATGTGGACGAGGAAGGCAAAAGCGAAAGGTGTTTCTTATGAGCAATACAACAAAGTCTGTCGTGCGTTTTGACCAACAGGGTCCATTCACACACAAGACTGTTGCTTCTGCATGCAGCTCGGCAAAGATGGTTAATCTCTTCTGCGGCGCGTACTCTGGTCTAAGTTTCGCAGTACGGCTTCTTCGACGACGCCATCGCTGACCCGATCTTTCACGTTGGCCGCTAACTGCACATCAGTCTGACACGGTATGGTCACGTTCTTTCTGCTTCTCGACACGTCACATCGCAACACGGTCACACTTCCCAAAAAGTAAGTCGGCAGTGCCGATCTTCCACGTCGCTCAGCTCGGGAACTCCGACGCTGCCATTCCAATTGGAATTCGGGCAAACGCGCCTGCAGAAAACGCCGAGAAGCGGGAAGGCTTCCAATGCAGAGATCAGGGAACACACGTCGACTCGCCAACGGAGACCAACACATTAACACTTTTTCCTCTTCTTTTGGCTCCACGTATTCAGCCCACAAGCGATTTTGACACCGTAACTCGAAGCGGCTTCTCAAGCTTTGACAGGTGGAACGGTAACTCTTGGCATTTGTTAACATTGACGTGGAAGGATGGATCAGATCGATCTGCATGACACACACAGTCGCTCGACACGAGGCGGAAGTTCGTCATCGACGACTGGTACGGCGTCCAGCAGTCCGACTCGTTGTCGGCTCCACGAAATCGTCGTCATCATCTCCGTCTACGATGGCGTCTCCGTCATCGTCGTCGCTGATTTGGATACTCTCCTGCTGCTCACGCTGGCGCGAACGCTGTGCGCTTTGCTTTGGTGCTGCACCTCTCGCTGTGGCTGCTGCTGCTGATGTCGTCGCCGTGGCTTTGCTTCGTCCCCTCGCCGATTTCGAAGTGGCACTTTGCCTGCTGAGCATGTCGAGCACACTAGCGTGGCCTCTGGTGGCTGGAGGTGCAGGAGTGGAAGCATGCTCGTCGATGGGCACATCCGATTCTTCCTCTTGTTCTGCATAAGCTGATTCTGGACCGAGGAACGTCGGTGCAGGCGCTGTGGCGCGCGAAGATGACGCGGATGCTCGAGCTGGCGTCCTCGCAGTAGGTGCTTTCTTCGCTCTACTGGTCGAGGTTGTAGCGGCAGCACGTCTCGTGGCACCCCTACGTGTGCTGCTTGCAACGCTCGCCCCATCGTCAAAGTCGTCTTCCTCCTCATCATCATCTTGCTTGGCAGCACGAGCGTTTCTCCCCCTACCGGTCTCCCTAGCTGGTGCAGCAGTTCGAGGTGGCTCCAAGTCGTCCATCATCGAGTCATCTGAATCGTTACCCCTCGTAGCTGCGCCGCTTCGCCTCGCAGCGCCCGCTTCCTCCAGGTCCATCTCCATCTCCCTTCTCTGCTCCAATTGCTGCTGTCGGATCCTTTCCAGCTCTCCGTCGATCCGCGACTCTTCCGGATCGATCGTCACCAAGCCTTTCACCGTGTTCTTGAGCATCTTGGTGACAAAGCTGTCGATGGCTTCGCGGTCGTCCTTTTCGACAAAGTTGAGCACGGCTCCTTCGAGGCCTTCCGGGTTGAGAATGTCGAGGTTTTGTGCCTGGAGGTATTCCTGCACGAGCTTACCAACGTCTACTTTTTCGAGTCGCTCGATCGACAACAAACCTTCTTCCTCGACATCGACGTACGCGCTCGGTCCGTTGGCACTGTCATCCTGATTGCGGCGTCCGCTCCTCACGTTCTTGCGCTTGGTGAATTGGAGGACCTCCTTGGGATTGGCAACTTTGCCAGCGAACTCCTGGCCAAACCGTTGCGGGTTGCTGATCTCCTGATTCGTGTACTCGACCCGCAGCCGAATCAGTGGGAGAGGCATCTCGCGTCCTGGGTACCGCTCCTTGAACTCTTGCTTGGCGCGGACGATGAGACCATCGACCCTCTTGCGCAAGAGCTTGATGATATCGCTTCGTTCTGACGACAGTCCCGCATCCTCCAGCTCTTCAGACAGCACCATGTCGTCCATCACAAACGGTCGAACCGTCTGCAGTGGAATTGGCTCGATCAAAAAGTCGGTCTTTTCGACATGGATGATGGCCACGCACTTCTCCACCGTCTCTCCCTGACTCAGGCTCGTGGCCACGCTGCTGCCCGGCTGGGTGATGTGGTACCCCTTCTCGGTCACGGGCTGGGGTTGGATCATCTGTTCGTGTTCGTGTCCCCACACGACGAGATGGATCGAGTCGTCAAACATGGTCTCCGGCACACATGCCTTGGGGTTGTGCGCTACGCGGTTCTGATGGACGCAGAGGATGTTGAACCACGAATCCGGCTCTTCCTGCGGACGATACATGCGTACGCGGTTAGCACGGAGTTCAAAGTGCATTCGCTCGTCCTTGATGTTGCCCATGCCGTAAAGGGCAAGTTTCGTCTGACCCTTTTGCAGCAGGACGGGCTTGATGCGGATCCCCTTTTCTTGAAAGGCGCCGCCTCGTGCCGTTCTGGCAGCCGACGCGCCTGCTGCAGCATCGTCGGATGGAAGCTCGACTTTGCCAAAGTAGTTGATGAGGCCAGACACGGACAGCAAATCGAGCGCTGATAGTGCACCTGTTTCACCAACACCTTGCGGGTCGTCGTGGTTGCCGTGAATGGAGAAAACCGGGATGCCCACGTTGAGGTTGGGATCTTCGTAGTTGATGGCTGGGAAGTGCTTGCCTGGCAGCGCACCATCGTTGGGATCGCTCAGCAGTTCGATCGAGATGGGTTTGTCGCCGAGCGTATACTGCCGCAACAATGCCATGGTCTGATGCAGGGTGGCACGACTGGGCTTGTTCTCGTGGAAAAGATCGCCGCCGAGCAAGATCAGGTCGACGTCGTGCTGAAACGCCAGCTGAAGGATCTCCTCGAAGGTGCGGATTGAGTCTTGACCTCGGACAGGATCTCGCTCCATGTAGCCGATGTGATTGTCCGTAGCCAGCATGATCTTGATATGATCGGCCTCAGATTGCGCAGAGAAGGTGGAAGGTGGCGGTTGATGTGCATCGTTGTCGTTTCCTTCGGCGGCGGCTTGGTCGACCTCTGCTGCGGCTACCATCTCAGCATCAGATGGAGCATCTTCCTCGTCATCGTCGTGTGTGGTTGTACGTCTTCTCGAAGCACGAGCGCCACGGGTCTGCTGCGATTGTTGAGGCTCGTCCTGACCCCGATCCTGAGAAGATGAAGACACCAGCTCGTCCTGTTCTTGGCTGTGTTGCTGTGACTGCGACGGCGCCGACTTTTGCGTGCCAGTGCGGCGTGTTAGTCGCGCCATGGCTACGGGTGATGCCAGCGATGGAGACGGCGCAATCAATCTCGCCTCGCCGGAATCTCACGGAGGTTTATGGTATCGCGAATCACAGGTGCGCGGCCTGGCTCGACCGCCTTGATTCAGCGCAAACGCTGAGCCTGGAGCTTGCAGCTACAGCACACGGACTGGCTGTCGATCGCCAAGTCGAGACCGATGAAGGAAACTGGCAGATGATGGGGTGGAAGTTGCGATGAGGAACGAAATACGGCAAGGCCGAAAGGCTCAGTCAGCGAGCAGCCTGAGCTGCGCCAGAGCAAGCTCGGATCTTCCGAAATGAACGAAACCAACACCTCTTTCTTCAATTTCCAGCGCGTGACAGCCGAGGACCCTTGAAGCGACACTCAAGTGGAGGGGAACAACGACACCACACTTCGTCATCTTGACTCGATCCATCTTCAGCCTGTCTGTCATTCTCTTTCATTCCTGTTGTTCGAAACACAATATACTCAGAGCAGACGCTGATATCAAGGAGCAGAGATCGTAAGCCGTCATGCTCGAAAGTTGCGATTAACCGAATGCATATGATTTGCTTGTATGTGTGTGACGTGAAATGAGTGAAAGGGCTAATCTGCCCACGCGCCTTGGATGGTCTTCATACACTTGGCCCATCGCAACAGCCTTCCGCCCTCTTCTGGTGCGACGATGGGGAGCAGCGTCAGATCGCTACGTCCTCCTCCTCCTGCGCCGCCGACGACCATGCCTCCGCGGTGAAGGTGCGAGTCAAATTTGGGCTTCGAGAGTCGACGACTGCGCTCGTATGCCTCGATGCCTGTCTTGTCTGGAAAGCTTGCGCCGTCCCATCGACCACGATCGACGTAGGGAGAGATAGTGTCTTCGTCGAACGCATGTCCTAGCTCAATATCGTCATGCGCGATGGCGGCCGCTTCTTCCAGGTTGGACGCCGAGGCAGAAAGTCGACGTTCGCCCGACAGACGCGCCAACTTGTCTTCGGCGTCGCACCAGAACAGCTGCCAGCCTGTGCCCTTGGCATCCGTGTCGATGCGCACGAACCCGTTCGATCGCTCGTAGTACCAGCGATTCACAGGGTTGTTGGAGCGCGACTTCCACACCAGGTCACGACCGGTGCCGTAACCGCCCAGACCACCGTTGTCGTTGAGTGCGTCGAGCAAACCGAGACCCTGCACCTCGTCACGCAGCGCTCCCCACAGGAAGTCGACCGTACCCGATCCTTGCAACGACGGCAGCACGGCGAATTTGTCCAGATAGGCAATGGGCTCGACGGCGTCGCGATCGTCGTCTGGCGCATATTCCTTGGTAACGATGGCCGCACCCTGGTAGTCGCCGGTGACGATGGCGAAATCGAGCGACTTGCGCAGCCTGTCGTAGTAGCTCTGCTGGTTGAGCTTTCGGCGGAACGATGCTTCGAGTAGAGCAGTCATCTTGTCAAGGTCGATCTTGTTAAAATCTTGGATCACCTTGATGGGTAGACCAGGACGGATGATGGTGGGCGTGTGACGTACGTCCTGCTTGTTGGCCAAGAGTCGGTGTGGTAACGAAGGGCTGTGCGCAGCCTTGTTGGTGATGAGGTTGGCAATGAGCGATCGCGGCGAGCGATGCGTGACCAAGACACCGGATGAGGTCTGCGGCATGTACGAGAGGCAGTCCGAGATCGCGTCAAGGTTGCGCAGAGCAGTCGGATGCGTCTGATCCCAAACGAAGGATTGCTTGATCTGGTGATACTCCGAGGCCAAATTGATGGACAAGTGAGGGTCACCACCACGCGCATGCGAGGGGATGCCACCTTCGCGATTGATGACCATGAGTCGAAGAGGCATCATGTCCACTTCGCCACCCATGAGCTCGGCTAGCGGATCAGCATTTGCGCTTGCCGATGAGATCCGTGTACTCGATGCTTGGTCGTCTTCAACTTGTCGGGTAGCGGCGACAACCATGTCTCTGGCGAGCGCGACCATCACATCATCAGCTCGTACACACAGCGTTTCGAGCGTACCGTCTCTTTCGTTCTCAAAGAGAGCGTAGGGCGCCAAGACGGGGATCTGGTTGGACGCAAGAGCCGACCTGATCGAAAAGAGGTTGTCATCCGAGACGAGCGGTGGACGAAGGCGTTCCTCGCCTCCGCTACCGTAATGCACTGTCGGCGAGACCGACGATGAGCCAGCGACGACAGCATCGCCGGGCTTTACATCGCTCGCTGCCTGAGATTTCTGGAAGTGACGTGCCTCTGCTTCGACTTGGGCAGCAGTGCGAGCGTCGACTCTGACAACTGCCTGCGGGAAAGGCCGCGCCATGGCACCTTTGCGATTGAGGCTGTCGGCGAGGCGCAATGTTTCGGCCATCACGCGTTTGCGGAGGCGCTCCTGTTTGCGACCGAGTACACTAGATCGACACTGCTCGCTGGCCTTTTGCTTACCCTTTACAGACGAAGGAGCGGGATGAGCGGCGAGCCAGTCGCCCATGCGCCTCTCTTCAAGCTCATCACGGCCCGCAACGAGCTGGCCATCGCGGTCAATGTCGGCAGAGATCTCTGGCCAATCGTCTTGATCGACAACGACGACGCTGACAAGACCGAGACGCTTGAGATAGACGAGTCCCTCTGCGATTGAATCGAGCTGACGATCTGTGAAAGGTCCTTGCACTTTGACCAACGCCGTGTGCGAATCGGCCAACGCGTCCGACACGGGTGTAACTTGTGGAATGGCCACAGTGGAGCTCTCCTGCGGCGTAATTTGATGCGCTGCAGATCGAGTCGCAGCATTCGGATCGGAGATGCGGCCAGAGGTGGTCTCGGGAGCGGTGCGCTTTTTTTGTTCCTGCAGGATGTCGAGGATAGCCTTGGGTAGCTTCGGCGAGACCTCGGCTGAATGAGCGTTGGCGTGAGGGTCATTCTCGAGTGTTATTGAGTGCTGTGGATCCCAGGTGGTGGTCGAGGGATTGTGCAAGCTGCCAGGGTGGGCGATGTTGGACGGGATGGGAAACTCGGGATGACTGGGCGCGTGTGCGGATGAGGATTCTATGCTGCTGGAAATGCTGTCGGATGAGGCGAGCTTAGGATGAGGCGGCTGAGGCTGTCGGGGAGGAGCCTTGCGCGGTGCGAAGCTGTTGAGATAGGTCTTGGAGTCTCGAAGCGAAGGTTGGGCTTGGAGGATCTCCATGATCAGGTTCTGCATGCGTTTCGACATGTTTGACAGATGAGAGTCGGCGTGATCCGATCGGTCGGATTCAGCGGCGAAATTGTTGGAGACGGAGACGGAGACAGAGCAACTACAGCGTCAGTTGATCGGGTCGCCTACCGACGAGAGTCTCTGCCACCTGCACGATCTTGCTATGACAACAGCCAAGTGTGCAGGATCACGGTGACACGTCGAATGCCATGAGCCAAAGGTGTCGAGGGATAAGTGAGGGGACGAAAGGAGGATGATGGCGAGCAAGCAAACAGGTAGCAGCCAGATGTGTCCGTGGTTTGCTCAAATAGGAACAGCATCAGAAGAATCTGGCAGCTTTGGTCTTTTGCAACGTCTTATCGCAATCGCACGGTGCGGAAGAGCCGCGATGTGTTGACTGTTGACTGCTCTGGTGACTCGTGTGGAAACCAGCATTAAAATGAAAGATCGCGGTTCTCCTTTTTTTTGATTTTGGATTTTTCCTTTCTCGACTTTTGTGAACCCTGAGTTGGATGTCGGAGCTGCGCTACGCTGCCCTGACTTAGGTTAAGCCGCGCTTGGCCGACGAGGCTAAGCTAAACGACCATTCAACGTCACATTGAGCGAAGGAAAAACAGCAGCAGGCAGCACAGCGCAGTATGACTTTGAACAGCTGTCCTGTCAAGGAAAGAGCACCATCGACCTCCACCCTACGCGATCCGGCCAAGCTCGACATCTTCGCTCCGAGCTGCCGTCCTGCTTGCTCACTGCCTCTTGGACCCAACCACTTATGCCGCACGTCGACATCGATCGGCTCATTGACGTGAAGATGTGTGTTTGCTGCCCTCATCATGCCATTCGTACCGGCCCGATTGGTCGTGTCTGTGAACTCACCCTGTGCATTTGACGTTCCAATTCGTACGCCGAGGGGTGGCTCGTACTGAACCGTGACGACTGCTGCGTTCGAGAGTTGAAAGGTGATGTAGTGGATGCGGATCGTCCCTCGTCGCGCTGTCGATCGAAAAGGTGACCCTCATTCTCGTACAGATCCGAATAGAAGGTGCGATGTGGCCAAGTCGGACTGCTCAATCGTGTTGATCTGGTCCTGTGGCTGCCGGCAAGCCAGCCTCGCAAGGAGAAAACCGGTCTTGTAGGCGTTTTGTGCAGCATGTTGCCCTTCGAGGAGGGTCCGTTCTCGTTGTTGTAGATGAAGAGCAGGTATCGAGGATGTAGAGCCGAATTGGCGGCGTAAAGAAACATCAATATGGACCGGCAAGATGTGCAGACATATATACTTCTCACGACGCTCATAGAGCTACTAGCAGCTTGAGACTCGATCATTCTGCGCCGCCTTTCGGCACACGGTCTCGCGAAAGCACAAAGAGAGGAGGCGTGCTGATCTGCAGCGCGTATAAGCGCGTGTGCTTGCACGTCTCATTGGAAGGAGGCGCATGATGCATGATGCACGAGCAACTCGAGCTCAGCTCACGTATGAATCTCCAAGGCGGTTCGAAGGGCATAGCGATGTCATTTGCCGCCCTGGACCCTTGTTGACGGCGGCCACCGCACGCTCGTCAAGCACAGCCGATGCTTTGCTCTGTGATCTGCCGGGCACCAAGAAATTCAGCGAGCTCGAGCGCGACACCGGATCCCCTGAAAGTGGAACAACAGTAGCACCAAAACATGACAGCAGATCAACGAGCCGTGTGGAAAGAGGGTTTGGGCTGAGGGTTGATCGCAGGCCGCGACGAACTAGCGCCGTTTGCTGTGGAATGAGCGTGTCTGCCGCGATGGCGAGTCTAACACCTCATCGAAAAATCATAGACTACCGTGACACCTTGTCTAGAGTACACAGTACACTTTCTGTCACTTCGTTGATCAATGGACGAGACGAACGCTCCCATTTCGGGTTGTGACCCGATCCATTCCGGACGCGAGACAGCATGCTCGCTTGCTCTGTCTTCGTGGGCGTTTCGAACGCTGTCCACGCTGAAAAGCAAGCTGATTGGGCACGACCTGTTCTTGGCAAATGCACGAGTGCGTCAAGATTTCTTATCAGATATCCAATAGCGAGGCCTCTCGGTGCCAGCATTCTCGGGCCACCTTTTGCCCTCGAAGACGATCTGATAACGGGGTCACTCCCTCGGCGTTATCGCCGTTGTGTCATTCACTCGACAGGAATCGCCCGGTAGCAGCGATCGACTTGCCAGAAAGTGGACGATGGTCGAGCGCTTTCTCTTGACCCCTAACTGTCAGATCGCTCTATATCACATTCCCAATGACTCGGCTACTTCGGCGAATTCCTCGGGCCGCAGGCTTCTGTGAGGCGGCGACCCTGACTCTCGGCAATCGACGCACCATGCTCCCTTATCGCTTCGTCTTGGACGCTCACTGCCACCTTCTAGATCAACTCGCCCATCCTCTATACTTTAGTGGTTCTCGACAATGGCAGCTGTGAAGCGGAAAGCATACGCAGATCTGGAGAAAGGCTCTACCTCCCCGCACATCGTAGCCCTGGCGATCCACGGCGGAGCCGGCGGCACCACCACGCTCGACATGCCGCCCGATCTTCTCGCTGCATATCGGATACGTCTCCGCACAGTCCTCGTCATGACCTACGAGCACAACCACACAGCTTCGCTCGACGCCGTCTGTCATGCCGTCTCGCAGCTCGAAGACTCGCCGCTCTTCAACGCAGGCAAAGGTGCCGTGTTCGATCTGGCTGGACACACGGTGTGTGAGAGCTCTCTGATGACCACGCAGGCCGGTTTCAACTCCAAGACGGTCGCAGTCACAGGTGTGCGTAGGACCAGGAATCCAATCTTGCTGTCCAAGGTCTTGCTTGAGAACAATAGGGAGCTCGGAGGACACGCGTTCTATTCCGGTATGGAGGCCGAGAGGGCAGGATGGAAGTACGGCACACAACGCGTCAATTCAAAGTATTACTGGACCAGGAGAAGATGGCTAGAGCACAAGAGAGGCCTCGACTCGAAGCTTGCAGATCTGGCCGAGAGTGATGCTGCCACTGCAGTAGAAGAACAGGAGGACGTCGATAAAGATGCAGAGCAGGGTCTACCAGCGTACTCAGATTCAACGAGCCCTTTCGAGCCAGAGGTGCTAGACGAGCACGAGCACGAAGATCAATCGATCCTTGACCGATATGCCCACCTTACTGACTTCCTACCGCAAGGCACTGTTGGAGCAGTCGCACTCGACTCGAACGGCAATCTCTCCGTCGCTACCTCGACCGGCGGCAAGACCAACAAATACCCTGGGCGTATTGGAGACACTCCTTCTGTCGGATCTGGATTCTGGGCCGATGCCTGGTCCGCTCCAGCAAATGCTCGCCATCACAGGTCCAGCGGACATCGCTCGTTTATCGGTCGTCTCTTTGTCTCGCTCTTCCGACGGACCAAAGCCAAGGCTGATGGAGACAAACAGCAAGCAATTGCAATCTCTGGTACAGGCGATGGTGATTTCTTCCTCCGCACCAACTTTGCTTCCTCTCTAGCCCATCGTATCAAGTACGGCAACACGTCTTTCGACCAAGGCATCGAATCTTCCATGAAGGAGCTCGTCGACCTGTATGGAGCGGAAAAGGGCGTTGGAGGTGCGATCATCTTGGACGACCGAGGCAATGCATACTTTCCTCTGGCCGCCAGCACAATGAACAGAGGCCTCATCTCCAAGAGTACGGGATACAGGCCAAAAGTTGCCATCTTTGACGATGAAGATCTGGCGTAACCTCAGCCCTCACATCGCAATCTCATGTGTCGGCAGACGAAATGTGATACGAATTGCTTTGGGATCAATTGGCTGTCCGAACACATTTCAAGAATGAGGAAGATAGATATGCGATTGAAATGGTGGAAGGGGGAACGAGGATACGCAGATGGATCAGCGCTGCTGCTGCTGCTGCTGCTCCTTCTCATGCTTCTTTTGCTCCTCCTTCTGCTGCTTCTTCAACGCCTTCTCTTGGGCCTTTTCCTGTTCGTCCTGCTGTTGTTGGCCATCTGAGCTGGGAGCACTGCCATCGCTGCTCGGACTCAGGGTTGAGGTACCTCCTGCGATGGCCTGGCCAGGTCTCGACTCCTGCTGAACAGCAGCCGAGGTTCCAGAAGAGCCAGCCCAGCCAATACCAGGCATGTAGGCGCCACTCGAAGCGCTGCCAACACCCGAACCGACTTGTCCGGCCCCGGGTGACGCTTCAGAACCCACATCAGGTGCAGCGCCAGCGGCACCTTGTGGCACTTGCACCGCTCCTCCCGTGCTGCCGTATCCCTCTCGCTCGCTGCCATCACCTCCAGCATCCTGCCCAACGACACCTGCACCCTTCCCACCGCAACCAGCATTCTGCCCGACACTCTGCATCACCTGACCCGGCGGCAGTGCTCCTCCCATCGTTTCCCCCGCGACGTCCTTCAAGACATCCGCAGGGCTCGTCGTGCTCGGCACCGGGTTTGCATTCTGATACGCGTTCGGCTGGCAGTTCCTACCCAGCGGGCCCTTGCACTGGGTGCAGACCGCCTGGTCACTCGGAGCGAACGCCTTGCCCGGATTGGCTTCGTGCAAGCTCGTCTGCGCAACATCGTTGAACACATTACCCTCGATCAAAGCCGAGATGCCGGGACCCATGTCCAACGAATGACCCGAGTTGTGGGTGAACACGGTGTTCACCAGATGCCAGACGGCTTCCTGTCCACCTTTTTCGTTTGGGTTTGCGATACGTGGCGATCTCCCCGAACAATTCTTCATCACGTTTGCCGAGAATGTCACCTTGTCGCCAGAACCGTATCCGAGCACTGTCCAGTAGTGAGCTCCGTCGCACGTGGCAGACCACTTCGTAGCACCATCGAACAGACAGTTTGAGATGGTCACCCTTCCCGCTGACTGATACCCCGTGACGATGAACTGCCTTCCGATCAGGGAGAACGTGATTTTGTCGATCCACACGAGATCCGTGTCGTAGAGCGTAACGCCATCACCACCCCAGATGTACTGCGGGTTGATCTGATCGATCCGAAAGTTGTGCAGAATGACGTTTTTGGCGTGGGCGATCCTCAACCCCTTGCCTCGCACTGCGGCGTCCGCGGTGATACCGATGACGGACTTGTTCGATTTCACCTCGATGGGCTTCAAGCCAGCTTTGTCGTACGTGACGGTCTTGGACGGCTTACCCTTGCACCAACCCTGACCGTTGTCGATGGCGAGTTGTCCTTGGGAGGGACACTTGGGGTAGGAGTCGGGGATGCAGCCGGCGCAGTTGTTGCAGGTGCCTTCGGAGGTGCGGAAGTCGTAGACCTTGTCGAGGTGGATCACTTGGGGTTGAGGGGACGAGAGGAGCTGGACGAGCTCGTGGATGTCTTTGGGGATGACGGGGGTGGAGGAGCCTCCGCCGGTGACCGAGGCGGCGAATCCGTGCGGTTTGCTGGAGATGGCCGAGCCGCCATCGGTGGAGGAGGAACTAGAGCCAGCTCCCGCAGTGGATTGATCGACAGGTGCAGAGGGAAGGTTGTCGCTGTAGCCCTGATCAGCGCCGAATGGAGTTGTTGAGGGAATGTAGGGCTTGACGTCCTTTCCACCACCATTTGCCCCGCCTCGCTTTGAGTGACGATGATGCTGGAGTCCTCCAACCCGTCCACAACCTTGGAGAGACCTATTTCGATACCCAAACACCCCACTCTCTATTTCCCCACCATGCTGTGCAAACCTTCGATACTTCTCCCAGGGGTCCTTCATGTGTGTCCCCAAGATCGGATGGTACACCTCCATATCATCCTCAATACCATCTCCGTCTCTATCCTCCTCTCTCATCGACCTCTCCTTCAACAGATGAATCCCCGGACCCTGAACCTTCACCACGTCATCCCCCTCATCCAAATCCTTCTTCCTTCTCGTCTCCTCCGTCTGCTCATCGTCATAACACCCAGTCACACTACGCACTTCCCAGATCTTCGAATCCTGCGTAATCGCCACATGTCGCACGTACAACTCGTTCAACACCGTGTCCACCTCTCCCTCCCCAAAAAATTTCTCCCTCAACCAACCCGCGTAACACTCTTCCTCCTTCCGGGTCACATTCGGTGAGCCCAACTTCTTCGCCACTGCTGGACCGTTGATGTTGGGATCGATGTCATCGACGCTGATCTCTATACCGTGTTGCTTTGCGCGAGGTTGATCAACAATCTGTCGGAGGCTCGATTCTTGATCCTCACCAGCACCAGCGTCGTAGCTTTGGTGTAGATCGCGATCGAGATCCAGCAGCATGATGTAGACCAAGGATTGGACGACGTTGGGTTGATCGTGGTTTTCAAGCAGGTACTGATGGAGAGATTTTCGGGCAGTAGAGTCGAGTTTGACGAGAGAGTTGTTGTCCGGTTGACAATTGACGTATCGGATGCCATTGCGGAAGCAAATTTCGTCGGAGGAAGAGTTATAGAAAGAGGGCAACAGGTTGGAGAGCGGGGTGACTTTGGAGAGGTCGAGGACGTGCGAATTTGGGACAGAGACTTGGACCGAGACGACGTTAAGCACGAAGCAGAGGAGGCATACAAGGGAAAAAGGGCCGAATGGCCATGTTTGCCAAGGTGGCATCTTAGAAACGACGGGTAGAGTCTACCGATAGAGACTACCGAGAAGGAAACAGTGTCGCTGCCAGCGCGAACAAGGAAGATGATAGTGCAAAGAGGAAAAAGGGGAGCAGAAGCGCAAGTTCTTGCAGCGCAGTCGAGCTGCCTTATACGGTCGTGTAGACTCAAGCGAAGGCCGGAGCGTCAATCTGCCAGGTCTTGCTCAGACGATCATTTGCTTGCGGAAGTTTTCCAGCAGCCTTCACACACATCTTCCTGTTCCAAGCATCCCTCTCAAGCGATCTCATATACATTGTTGTGTGGGCGCCGAATGAAGTCTTCGACGCCTTACCAACCGTGTCTCGACACAGGTGTTCCTGGTGGGTCACAGGTCAAAGATCGGTCGAGAGTTCGAGAGGATATGAATGTCACCTAAAGTACTGTAGCACGACACAACCTTGCTTTGTCAATCCGTCGTGGGAGAGGACAGTCATGCCGCGACCACCTTGCCCACCAACGAGAGACATGATACCGAGACATCAAGTGCAAACCCATCTCGTCTCAGTTTGCTCGACTCGGTGGCTGTATCGCTAGCCATTAGCCCACACAACCACGCAACACTCTTGGCCCACCAGGCACTTCCACATATGAAGTGACTTCAACATTGACAACGCCATACGCTGCGACTCAAGCTGCACAAAGCTCGTCCGTTGTCCCGGACAAAAGGAGACTTGTCCGCACGAAATAACCTCGCAGCCGCCAACGCGTTCCCGCACAACCACACACTCGCTCTCTCGAGATCGGCAACACCATTCATTCACTGCACTGTGAGTTGCACCGCTAAATACAACCTCGGATCATCCCTTCCCACATCCCCATCTGCGCACGCATGACAAGCATCGCGTCCCTCTGCACCTTCACATCCTCCAGCTCTGCGAGCGCTTCCACCCTGGCTCTTGCCCAGCCCGTTTGAGCCTTACCCCACTCCATGCCCGCCATCTCCGCCTTGAGGGCTGCGAGATCTGTTTCGAGCAGCGCCTGGGTTCGTGTTGTGCGGCTGTGCGCGGCAGCCTGGATCGCGAGTTGCGATTCGAGGTCTGACGAGTGGGTCTGCGATAGCTCGAGTTGTGCACGGAGAGAGGCCAGGTCAGAGAGCGCTGCCGAGAGCTGTGTCTGCAGAGCCGCGGAGGACGCGGTGTCTGACTGTGCACCGGAAGCCAAAACGCCCACAGACTTCGTTGGTGACGCAGGCTTTGACTCGACCTCGCCCCCGCCCTCGACCTCATCTTGTGGTGGTGGGATCTGCTCCGGCGCCAAGTCCTCCAACCCGATCCGAGCAACCGCGCTGACCAACTCGTCCAGATATCTGTCGTCTTCGGTCAACAGCATTGCGCTGATACTCTTCCGGACGTCGATGTCCTTCTTCGCGGATGTTCCCTCCATTGCCTGTTCTCCCTGAGGCTCTCGATCCGCAACCTTTGTGTTGCTGGCAGCATTTGAATCATCATTGTCATCATGAGACCCAGCTCTCATGGAAGCGAAATGCGCTTCGAGGCCAAGCGATTCTCTGAGCGCCTTCTTCAGGCGCGATCGCGTTTTGGCAGACAAGGCTGCCGAAGGCGGATAGGCGCGAACGCTTCTAGATGGAGTCATACCGGGCTGAGAACCGGCGGTGGGAAAGGGCGTTGAGGGGATCGAGGGCACGTTTCGATATCCTTGACGCCGCACTGGCGTCTCTGCTGGACCTTCGCTGCTCTCAGGCACTGCAGCTCCGTGTTGACGAGGATGACGTTGAGAGGCAGCAGCGGCTCGCAGAGACGGGGACGCGCACGAAGTGTCTGTGTCGTCGTCTTCGATGTGTGCCGTTGTGTCACCGTCGTCATTGGCAATCCCTTCCGCCGTATCACTGCCAAGTTGAGACGTGGTGAATGCTGGTTTTGGCGCCGCCATCGCAGCCAGCACGCTCGGCGGAGTATCCAGATATATGCCACCATCACGCAGCGCGGGCGACCTGAGCATGCTGATGTCGGAAGCGGGAGAGCCGGCAGCCAGATCCAGTGCCATGAGATCGACGGACACGTCACCGGCCAAAGCCTCTAGCTCTTCCGAGGCTTCTCTTTGTGATCGCATCGGTGCTGACGCCGTGCCTGGACGCGAGGGCTCTGTGGCCGTCTCGGCAGCAGCGTCGTTTTGGGGCTGCTGCTGATGCTTCAGCCTCTTTTCTTCGTCCATCAAGTCTCCGACCTTGAGGTTGGCTTTCTGTGCGACGACCCGGAGACTCGCGAGGAGATTTGCGTCGATCTCGCTTGATGAAGGGATGCTCTTGTGCCGATCGAGTGCGCTGCTGCGAACAAGAGCCTTGGTCGGCGAAGCTGGCGTCCTCTCGCGTTGTGCGTTTGCTTCTCCGGACACTGCAGCAGGGAAAAGCAAGAGCGAAGACTTGATCGGGGATCTGGAGCCACTACGTGGCATGAACGAAGTCGAGCTGGAAGGCGTCATCGCCTGGCCCTCTGGTACTCCTGCTCCGCCCATCTGCTTGAGCCCAGTACGTGGTGCGCTTTGCATTTTATTGAGAGAACCGAATCTGTTGATAGAAGTCGATCTTGCTAGACTCGAAGTACGCTCTGAGGGTGAGGCGCTTGTTGCACCAGCGCTGACACTGGAGGAAGAGGACGATGAAGTCAGGAGCGCACCACTGAGCCTCTTTTTGGCCTTGTTTAGCGCTTCTGGTGTGCTGATGGGTTGATGCTGGGTAGCTTTGGCCGCCTGGAGCGCGAGGATGGAAGGGTGGACTGGATTCGCTTGGATGATGGACGCCCTTATACCGAGATCTTGTCTGCTCGCGCGAGAAGCGATGGAAGATGCACTACTCGGGTCAGGCTTGCTTGGCTTCGCTGAGTCGGTCTGCAGGCCTCGGGAGCGGAGGGCAGAGAGGGATGACGTCTTGGTCGGCGAAGCGGGAATGCTCTCGACTGTCTGGACTGCCTCTGGATTGACTGTCTCTGGAACATGGGTCGATTCCGTTGATGCCGGAGTTGGCCCGAGTGATCTCGGCCGTGAAGCAGCGAGCTGTGTGACTGCCAAAGGAAGGCTGGTGCGAGATCGACCGGGAATCAGAGAGACAGCGCCGATGCTGTTACGTTTGGATCCGTGAATTGATTGTGCTTGTAAGCCGGCAGGTGCTTGCGATATGTTCTCCTTCTCGTTCGCTGCAGTGGCGAAAGCCGTGTTGACGCTGTTGCTTGATGATCTCCGATGAGGTCGCTTCCCCGCTTGCGCCAGGGTATTGCTGCCGATGCTGGGTATCCTTGAGGCCTTCTCAACTGTTCGAGCGGGAGGAAGCATATTGGTCTGTGTTGTGTCGAGTGCCCCGGTAGTAACCTTGTCGTCTGCACGGTAGCTCGTAACGCGCCTAGTGCGAATCCTCGAAACGTCAGGACCTTCCAGAGCATCTTCGTCGCCACCCCGCTCATCTTCGTCATCATCGTCGTCGGAGTCCGTATCGTCGTCGTCTTCGTTGGGTAGACCGCCTAGCAAGGCGGGTCTGAGCAGCTGGATCGGCTTTTCGTCGAGCAGCGTTTTGATAGGTGCACTCTTGGCCTTGGGCTTCGGCAGCGTTCCGATCATTGGTTTGTGTTGCTGCGATGAGAGAATCGGACGCGTCGAAGCGCTGATAGTACGGTGTCTTGCACTGCCGGGATTGCTGCCGATCCTTGCTCCTGGAGGTGCCGGGGTCGAAGAGATCGTGGCGTTCTGTGGTGAGACTGAAGCATTTGGAGCGTGTACTTCAGCCACACCATCGGATCTTCGAATCTTATGGGGAGCCTTGGATGAGGAAGGCGAAGGCATCGACTTGTTTGATGCGGTTGCGCTGTTCCATTGTGATCGGGCGGAGGGAGGACCAGGAAGCTTCGATGTCGCGATGCGGGACCGGGTTGAGCTGGATGCTAGGCTTTTGGCGATCGGGCCGTTTGTGGTTGACTTTCGCATCACTGGGCCAAAGTCGCTCATCATGCTGCTATCTCCTGGCGAATCGGCCGTGATGTGCTCATCCATCGTTCGCTTTCCAAGCGCAGACGAAGCGCGGACCGCCTCGAGGCTGGTGTCGACATCTCTGCGTGCCGGCAGCGCGGCAGTGAAACTCGAGTCTATGGACGTCGAATTGAATCTGCCTCTGCCGCTGAGAGAAGGGATATTGCTGGTGTTGACGCCGCGGATGGGTCGGCTGATGCTACTTGGCTGAAGTGTCGATTGCTGCGGTGGTTGCAGCTGAGCTTGCAGTGTTGTGCTGGAAATTGTACCTGGATGTGTCGCCGCTGTCGTCTTTGAGGCGAGCTTGGATGCTTTGTGTTGGATGAGTGCGGCGCGAAAGGAGAATTTGGGAGACGACAGCTCACCTATGCCGCCAGCGCGTTGCTGTTGCGGTGGGCGCTTGGGCGAAGGTGAACGCGACTGGGCTGCCGCCGACATGATCAAGACAGTGCTACAAGCGTCGGCTGAGCTCCGATGCGCGTTCTGCTATGGGTGCAAATGCGGAACAGGGAGGATGTGATGGTATGAAGAGAGGAAAAGAGTTGTGTCACGAGGCTGATCAGCACGCAAAAAGCATGAGAGACCAACACATCAACACGCAACAGCTCAGCCAGGGTCCAACTGTGGGCCTTCCGAAAATTTAGACGCGTCTTGGTGAGAACTCGCTGCCGTTCCGCTCACATGTCACACACGCACTCGCAGCAACTCGTCCATCGGAGCATCCGTCTCTGGTCTCCTTCCATTGCAATCTATACGACGGGAAGTCAGCATTTTTCTTCCTAACACCACCAACCATACTCGTTGCAAACCCATTCGATCCTCTCGCCTTTCTCCTTGTCCCCATACCATGATAGCGCAGGCAGACTCGCGCTCTTGCCACTCCTCTCGACCACCGCGCCATCGTGCAGTTCCTTCTTGAATCGCTCCACCCTCTCCCCCTTGTCGAGTTTGTCCTGGTCCTCGCTGGTGAGGTTGATACCCAGTCCAGCCAAATCGACGTTCCAAGCGACGCATTTCTTCATCTCGAACTTTGCTGCCTGTTGCCTAACCGCGCCCACCAGCTGTGCAAACGCCGTGGGCGAGGAGTACCGCAGTCGAAGCAACGCTACCTTGCGTTCGATAAAGTCAAACATCCACACCGCGTAGGACGCATCCTTTTTGTCTCCGTTTTTCGATGGCAGCATCAGCCCAAAGTAGATAGGTTTGGGCGCGGATTCGGGCAGAAGCGTGGTGGCGTAGAAGTTGGAACGTTTGATGAGCCATCGCCAGGAAGTTGCTTCGGGATCGTCGACGCAGAATCTGATGGCCTTGTCGTCATGGCCTGCGGTGGCTTGATGCAGTTGAGAGAGAAGGTGTTGACGATCAATGCGTCCGAGTTCGTTGAGCTGTTCCGCTGTCAACCATTTCGCATCGTCAGGAAGAGCGAATGAATCGCCTTGTTCCTCAAGGGGCTTCCACTCGACGTGGCGGTTGCCCACGACCTTCCAGCCAAACTGCAAATAGTACTCCCCAATATCGCTGTACAGGAAGGAACAGGTCGCGTTGCCTCCATACTTGCCGCCATCCTTGAATTCTCCCTCTGCTCCTTCGTCCAGCTTGACCATCAGCGCACCACTTCCCTCGACCTTGTCACCCTCTTGCTCATCCACCAACTTCGGCACCTCCGCCTTGGGATTCAGCTTGTGCTGCAGCAGCGTCATCATCTTTGCCGCGTAACCGTTCCTCCTCTTGCTCTCCGGTACAAACACCGAGCAAACGCTGTACGAAAGCGATCTCTCCACCTCGTCCTTCCCCGGTCGTTTCACGAGGATAGGCCGACGATACGTCTCGCAAGCGGACAAGAAGTCCAAGGTCGTGGTGTCGTCGGCCGGTACGAGCACCCATCGCTGTCTACGGGTGACGGAGAAATCCGTGGAGCCGAGGACGGTCTTTTCACGAGTGATGAACTGGTCTTGGGTGAGCAGCGGCTGGCCCCATTCGGCCCATTCGCGTTCGGTGGCAATGAGGTCTTGGGCCTCGGTTGCTGGGACTAGGACGTAGCCGGAAAGAGCCATCTTGGAGGTCATGTTTGCGGCGCGACCGGGTCTATGGAAGGCAGGATGAGGAGGGACCGTGTGAGGGTATGAAAGCCAAGGCGACACGGTTGCTCGCTCGGTGACTTCTTCCAGATCGACCGACAGGCTGAGTTCCGGCCAAGATGCCGTTTCGACTGGATCTAACAATTGCGCTGACGTGTGTGCTTTTTTTTGAGGGTTGCGGAACTGCGCATTGACCTGCACTTTCCTCCACCTCACCCATTCTGCAGCTTTCGATCCCATCACCACCTGCCATCGTCCATATCAACCACCGCACACTCCAACCATACATCGGTCATCTCGCTGGATCGATTCAGGATCTTCAACGATGTCGTCCTCATCACCAGCCTCCTCATCGACCTCTGCTCGAGAGATCCGAGTCTTCCTTCCTCCTTCTACCGCCTCTTCCTCCACTTCTACATCAACCCCGACGGTCTACCCACCACTTCCCTCGGAGGACCTGAAACCAACGGCATCCGAACTATCGCACGCCTTCCGCTCCTCCCCCCTCCTTCGCCCGGGACCCGATGCCCCACTGCTCACCCGCGCGCTTCGCGAAAAGGAAGAAGCGCGTCTCGGCCTTCACTCCTCCCGCGCCCGCTCCTACCCATCCATCCGCATCCGCATTCGCTTTTCCGATAGAACCATGATCGAATCCACCTTTGACGAAACCGATACCATCGACTCTGTCTACTCCCTCCTCCACGATGCGCTCGACGAAGACGCCAAGCGGAAGAATGTGGTGATCTATACAAGTCCTCCCAGAGTAGAGTATAGAAAAGACGATAAGAAGTGGAAGGGGAAAAGTTTGAGGGAGTTGGGGTTGATACCCAGTGCAGTGGTGAATGTTAGGTGGGATGATGCAGAGATGAATTCGGGAGCGTACGGGGCGCCGTTGAGGAAGGATTTGTTGGAAAAGGCGGTACCGCTACCTGTGCCGGTACAGGCTGTAGAAGCGAAAGTGGAAGGGCAAGCGGAAGGCGCGGCAGCAGCAGAGGGAAAGCAGACGAAACCAGTACCCAAGTGGTTGAAGAACATTGTTAGTAAGTTGGAAGATACTACCTCCCTTCAACCCAGTGAAAAGGGAAGTATGAGAAGAGTGACTGACATGAAGACTAACGTTATGTTTGGGATTGCGTAACAGAAAAGTGATTACGAGGAGAGACAGGAGCCTTCGAAACGTCAACGTCTTACGCCGCCGTCGGAGCAGAGAGCGAGCAATTCGAATGGGGTGCATCACGGCGAGTCGTCGGATATGCAGCTCGACTAGAGACGCGCAAAACTCCTCACTCGCACGCAAACCCATCAGCGAGACCAGCGACTCGTCCAACCGAGCAGCTTTCTGTCTTTCTCTCCTTCCACCACTTTGCCAACGTCCCGGCGCACGTCACGAGCTCCTAACACAGCGAGCTGTTGGACCTGCAGCTCGACTGAACCTCGAGACACGCACTCACAAACACAAGCGACCGGGCGAACATCGATCTGTCACCATCCTGTATACACTGCATTGCAATTCCTTTCCTCTATCAATGATGACTCTTCCCTCTCAGCATACCGTACACATCCACGGGCACCGCAAAGCTCTCGCCAACCAACTCCTTGACCGCCACGCACAGCTTGTCGACCCTCACCACCAGTCCGAACAGCGTCGCTACGCCTACGCTGAACGTCATGTATTCTGCGTCCTGCAGCGTCTCGAACGTGATTTTTGACGGGAGTGTTGCGAGTATCTCGTCCATGTGGCCTGAAGCGGTGGTGTCTTGGGCGATGTTGAATCCGTGTGGGGTGTCCATGAACCTATCCACGAGTGGACAGGGTGTGACCTGTGGCAAGGGGGAGGCGGTCTTGAGCGCGGTAGAACACATGCTGATGACGCTCACTACGTCGCCGAGGAATCGAGGGTCGAGGAACCGGGTGCGTCGTAGGAGCGCGATCGAATAGGCGGGACCTAGGCGTTCGAACACCGCGAGACAGTGGGAGAGCAGCTTCGAGATTTGCATCTGCACGTCGAACAGCTCGCGGTAGCGTGCGGATGGCCATCGGCCGCGCAGGGAGAACTCGTAGGACACATTGACCGAGATCATGGAGAGTCGGCGGAGTTTGGCGCGGATGCCGATGATCCGTTTACGCACCAGCTCGGATGACGGGTGGATGTTGAGCAGTCGTTGCGGCTGTTCGATCTGCTGCGAAGGCTGGTCCAGCTCGACTGGAGTTTCCCGTTCGTTCTGATGCAAAGAAGGACGACGCGATCCCGGCCTTGATTGGTTGAGTTTCGCCACTGCACCGCCTGCCGAAGTGCTCTGCTGCTGTTGTTGGTGTGGATGACTAGCAATCCCCACCACAGCACAATAGATCTTGCCCAATTCTGCAATCGTGGCTGCATGCGACAACCTCTGGTACTGCCTCAGAGTCGAGCTCGGCGGCAAGTAGCTGAAAATGTACGCCGCTGTAACACCAACCACCACCGTCACGAACCTCCTCCACGCCGTATCCCATCCAAATCCAGGTGCACCGGGTGTTGGGTTGGTGACATCCTTCCAGCTGTATCCTACGATCAACACCGTCGTCACCGACGCAATGATAGGCGTGATAGGTGGACCGGGGAAGTAGATCCTGTACATCATCAACAGCGGGAATGCAACCGCAGTGACCGCACCCAAACCGTACGCATTCCCTCTTCCATCCCCTGTCGAGGTGTACCAGATGATCAACCCAAAGATGGCGCCAATGACAGTTGCGAGGATTCGCGAGAGCAGCGCGAATGCGGTCTCGCCTCGGAATCGAGCCAAGGTGAGTTGCGCCATGAAGATCGCCCAGATGGCGCGGTTCTCGTAGCACCACCCTGCGGAGGACTTCATGAACGCGGGGAGAGACACGAGCGCGATGAGCACCGCAGCTTTGACGCCGAAGAGTGTGTTCCCGTGGAAAGGTCGACGCGACCAAAAGTAGATGGTATGGCCGACGACTTGCAAGAATCCTTCTGGGTCGAGTGCGTCTGGATCACGAGCGCGTGTCGAGCCAAGGTCGACAATGGGATCATAAGATCTGCCTTCATCTTGGTCGGCGGCGACGCTGCCTCTGCGAAAGTGTGCGTGGACTTCGCCGCCGTCCGAGTGGTCTTTGGATCTGCTCTTGCCCTCGTTGCTGGATGAATCGTGATCGACGACGGTTTGGCTGCTCCTACTGCGCTGCCTCGAGGCGACGGGTGTGTCGCCAGAGACATCCGGGATATGATCAGGCTCTCCGTCCGGCTCGTCATCTTCGTGAGTCGCGCCAGAGGTGTTGCGCCACAGATCGGCCGAAAAAATTTTCGGCCAGTGTGGATACCAAATGTGTGCCGCCGTCCTCTGCTTCTGGATCGTCTCGACCTCGCGCAGCAAGTCGAGCATGCGTTCAGTGAAGCTGATGGTGTGGAACTGGTGCAGCCACGCCTGGTAGAGGTACCTGTGGTGAATCTTGCCGATCTCACCTGGGCCTGTACGCAGGTCGAGCTCGGCAGCCAGATCGACACTGCTCAGAGCCGCCTCGTCATGCGCCTTGAGAGCGTCCCTGTACGGATCGAGCACCTTGAGACGTTGGGATTGTTTGAACTCTGCCAGCTTGGCTGTCACATTGGCGATTACCTTGGTGGTCTCTTCCGCCTGCGTACGTCCTTTCTCCTCGCGCTGCTCTTGCGAGAGGAAGAAGCGATCACGCAGGAACGTGTACCGATGCGAATTGAGGTGCGTCAGCCAGGCAACGATATGTCTGATCGCCTCCGCATCGGCGACAAGCAGATCGGACGACGTCTCGCGAACAAGCAGCGCAAACATCTCTGTGATGTAGTTGGAGGCTGACGTGTGGAGGTATGTCTCCAAGTTGCCAAAGCGGATAGACTCCCAGATGGCGACGGGAGCTGGATCGCGTTTGTGGACAAAGTTGTGCAGAAGCTGGCTGGAGCGGTCCCAAGCGTGGTGATGACGACCGTCGTTGTGGTGGTGGGGATCGCGAAGATCGGACGAGCTCTGAGGGCCGTGATGAATCCGGCGACGTGGCGAGGAGCCGCGGGAGGCAGCAGCGATGGAGCGAGCCATCTTCCTGAACCTTGACGAAGTGAGTTCATTGCCCGGTTGAACAGAGGGATGTTCGTCCAGCTGACGGAAAGCAGCGCCACCGACGAAAGAGTCCTGAGGCGGAAAGACTTCGCTGTGCAGGGGAGACTCGCGATAAGGAGTCGAAGCTCCCGATGGCGGAGGCAGAATGTGCGACGCATCGTGGTGCATGCCAGCAGCAGGTGCTGAAGCAGGGACTGCTGCACTTGGCGAATGAGCGGTCGGAACGGGAGTGAGCGGCGCCAATGCAGGCGAGTGCGGACGTGATGGAGGCTGAAGGTGAGGAGAAAAATGAGGGTGTGAAAGCGTCTGGTGGTGCGAAGCGGTGTGATGACTGCCGTGACCTGACTCGGACGCATCCCGCGAATGCTCGAGTGATGTACGAGGAGTGGCGGCCGGTGTGAACGCCGGCGTCGCCAGACGGGAAGGTACCGGTGTCTTGGGAAAGTGTGCCGACTGGATATCAGCCTTGATAGAAGAGTAATAGTACGACCATCCATCAGCAGGAGCGATGAGCGAACGCGAAAGACGCTCCAGCGCGCGGAGATCGTCCCCGCTAGCGAGACCAAAGGAGATCTCGCGCGTCAACAGACGAGAAGCCAGAGCCATGGGCATCATCCCTCCTTCGGCAGCCGCGAGCTTGTTCTTGACCATCTCGAAGTCGAATCCGTCCTTGCTCTCGCCAGTAGCGGGTGGTGTTGTTTGATCGGGCTTTTCGCCATCGTCGGCAGAAGGCGTGTCGAGCGGCGAAGTTTGAAGAAGCTTGACTTGGTCGCCACAAGCGTCTGCAATGGGGTTGAGAACGGCAACGAGACGTTCGACGAACTGCGAGTTGACCGATTTGGGGAAGAAGACGATGCTGAGAAAGATGTTGACGGCAGCCTTGAGCGCCAGCGGCACGACGACCGCCTGACCGAGAGAGTAAAAGGCGAAGGGGTACAATGGTGCATACGTCAGGCAGATGTTCATGAGGATGCAGCTGAACACGCTGGCGAAAAGGAAGGGACTCGGCCCGAAGCGGATCTTGATGTATAGAACCACGGCTGAGCCAACCGAGAGAAAGACGGCGCAAACGATGCTGGGACTTGCTTCAATGTAGTCGCCTTGTATGACTCTTCGAATGTTGGTTTGAGCTTGGGCAAGCTTGTTTTCGCGAACAGCGTGCGATATGGCGATGGCGATGTTGGACCACGCCCAAGCACTGCAGACGAAGAGGAGGGTGAAGAACTCGCGCTCCACAACCGAGGCGAGAGGTGCTTCGGCTGGCTGGATGAAGGCAGCAACGAGGACGAGGAAAGAGGCGCTGCCGAGTGTACGCTCAGCTGGATTGATGAGAAAGATGACCATGCAGATCCAGGCGAGCAGAGCAGATCGGATGACAGGCTTGAGCTTGGGCCAAGTGAAGCAAGGTGGAGCCCAGCTGATGTACCATGGCAGAGGATCGAGGCCGACAAGCTTCGCAAAGCGCTTCCAATGCCGCCTGGTACGGCTGACATTCGGCTTGCTCTTGCCATTGTTCGAGTTGTCTTGTGGGGTCGAGTCCTGCTGCGATGATTGTGAATGTTGCTGTTTCTCTGCTTGGTCAATGTTGTCCGAGGTTGATGCGCTTTGGGACGATGTGTTGACGGCCGCGTTGGCGCGCGGCCCCACTCGACTGCGCGGTCCGACAGAGTGATCCAGCAACAGGCTCCTTGTGGCCTCTTTCACAGCCGTTGGCGATGTATGGCTTTGGTCAATAGTTGGCGACGAGGTTGGCTGAGCCACAAAGTGAGACGGCGTAGCAGATGACGAACCTGCAACAGGCGCGTCGTCTGATGTTATCGCTTGCGCCGGCGAGAGCGAGCTCATCCTGGTAACCGCGATGGCGGGGAGCGTTGATCTGGCGTCTGCTCCGTCTACTACGCCAGCGCCGGCGCCATCCTGAGAATGTGATGGTTGAGAAGTGCTCATCTCCGTAAAGAGCTAGAGATGCATCGCTGATCTGAATGCGCGTTGCCTGAACTCCTAGTCGTGCCTAGGCATTGTCAGTGATCGATCCGGCGAAGCGATCCAGCGTGACGCACTGTGCAATGTGATCTGTGTGACGAAGATGATGCAGTGGTTCATCATACTGAAACACGCTCCCGGCCCAAGGCGGCAAAGAACAATAACCTCAACCGTCATTCCGAAAACATACACGCGGGAGACGGAGTCGGGCCGACCGACGGCCACAGCCTCACACAAGCAAGCTGCAAGCGAGCGGTTAATTATTTATTCGACGCTTATTTATCGGGAATTCATTTGTGTTAAGTTCATGGTGGAGGCATCCGGTTGCGCCGCGTGGTGAGCAAAGATGATGCGCGAGGTGCAGCTCGAAAGGTGCAGCTTCCGATCCGCGGATGTTAAGTGACCTTGTCAGAAAGATGGAATCGGATGATCCGACGCTGCGTTAGCTAAGGCCGTGCACGCTTCCTTCAACACGATGGACCCTTGGGAGAAGGAATCGCTCTTCGGAAGGCATCCGTCATCCCTTTGCTTCCTCTCCCTCTTCACCTACAGCCACATCCACAGCGTCGATCAGTCACGATGAACCAGATCTACGAACTGCTCGACCGCGGCTATGTCCCCGACGTCGTCCTGCGTCGCGCCATCCGCCTGCTCAACGCCCAACGCATCCGCAGCCTCGCCAAGCCCGAAGACGACTTCGGCCAGCACATCTCGCTCAAGAAGGAATACATCCGCTCGCTCAAAACGCGCGAGATCGCCATCGAACAGGATAAGGCCAACGAACAGCACTACGAAGTCGACACCGGTTTCATGCTCAGCTGTCTCGGCAAGCGCGTCAAGTACTCGTGCTGTCTGTACGAGACGGGCAGGGAGACGCTGGACCAGGCCGAGGAGGCCATGTTGAACTCGTACTGCGACAAAGCCGGTCTCAAAGACGGACAGGATGTATTGGATCTGGGGTGCGGTTGGGGCTCGTTGTCGTTGTACCTCGCCGAGAGGTATCCCAACTCCCGAATCCAGGCTCTGTCCAACTCGCGAACGCAAAAGATCTACATCGACAGCATCGCCTCGGAACGCGGCTTCAAAAACCTCACCGTCCACACCGGTGACGTCAAAACCTACTCCTTTCCCACCTCCACGTTCGACCGAATCTTGAGCATCGAGATGTTCGAGCACATGAAGAACTACTCTCTCCTCTTCGCCAAAGTCTCCTCCTGGCTCAAGGACGATGCTGCATCGCGTTTGTTCATCCACATCTTCTGCCACCGAACCACCCCTTACCACTTTGAGGAAGACGACGGTTGGATGGCGCAGAACTTCTTCAGTGGTGGAACCATGCCTAGCTTCGACCTCTTCCAACACTTCCAGCAGCACGTGACGCTCGAGGATAGTTGGTGGATCAACGGTTCGCACTACGCCAGAACGTGCGAGGATTGGTTGAAGACCCAGGATGAGAACCAGAAGAAACACAACCAGATCGACATGCTGCGTAAAGATGCCGTCAAGAAGGGAAGCACAGCCATCGAAGGCGAAAAGACGTTTTACAAGTTCAGGATCTTCTACCTCGCCTGTGCAGAGTTCTTTGCTACCAACGCGGGGAACGAATGGGGTGTAGGTCACTATCTCTTTTCCAAAAAGTAAAGGACAGCAGGACACTTTGCACGTTTTCGCAATAGACTCACGAGGGGCCCGTTTGTTCTCGTTTGGGAAAATGGAATCAACCACTTTACAATCTGCTTACAGCGACTGATTTCTTGGCCCATCGCGGAATAAGACGTGGTGAGATACCCATCACTTTGCCTCCTGACCCCCCTCCTCTTGCTGAACACCGTACAACGACCACCACGCGAACTCTGCCTCACCGAAGCGCAACAACGTCGTTATACTTCCGTCCACCACCGCTACCACGACGCTCCTCCTACCGGCTTTGAGCGGTGGGAAGGGGTTACCGGTGCTACCTCTTCCGTTTCCGCCGTCGCGATTCGCACCGGCAGCAGTGCGATTGCGGTTGTGGTGGTTGAACCTGGCTCTGTGAGGGAGAAGCGGTGCGTAGCAGCCTGGAGAGTGTCTGAAGAGTCTCGCTACGCTTTTCACGATGGTGAAATCGAGCGAGATCACTCGGATCAACACCTTACCCATCATCGTACCGCGAAGTCCAGTCTCGTTACTGGCTCGGCGTTGAGCAGCAGCCAGTTGTCTAGCTTCCGCTCTCTCCCGCAAAAACTTCTGTTTTCCATCGCTGAACTTCCCGTACGCAGCACGGTTCTTGGCTTCGTTGGACGCTTTGAGCTGCTTCTCGTACTCTACCCTCTCTCGGAATTCTTCCGAACTCATACCCTGATCCGACCCGTCGACGTTCGAAATGGAGCCGAACAGCTCGGCGTCAGATCCAGGCATCGGAATGTGCGCAAAGATAGATTCGAATCGCCAAATCGAGGGGACGGGCGTGGTGCGTGCGTTGAGGATGACGATGCGGAACTCGGGTGGCGGAGGATGCGATTTGCGGTACAGCGTGGCTGGTCGCCAGGCGTAGTAGAATGGTTGAAGGTGGTCGGACGATGGTCGTTGAGTGGGCTTTAAAGGTGCGAGTCTGATCGTGTCGGTTGCAGCAGGAGGTGATGTTGTAGCAGCGGACGTTGGCGGTTCGTCGGAAGAAGGAAGCCAAAAGTCATGTCCGGAAGGGACGATCTGCAGCGATTGGAAGACGGCATCGTAGCTGTCCCATTCGATAGAGTCTCCCAAGAACCGTCGGCCGTCTTGATGCTGTTTGTGCAATCCCAGGCCGAGACCGAGGCTGCCGATGGTCTTGCCGCTCGTTGCCCCCTTGCTGCCCAGGATCTTCTTTGCAGTCTCGGAGATTCTTCGACCGAGCTCAACCATGGTGTTGCGCCAAACCCACTCGATCCATCTGGCAATCGCGCTTACGCCGTCGCCGCCGAGCTGGATCATTCTTCGCGGGATATAGAGCAAGATGTCCCATATTGTGGTGAGCTTGATCGGGCGCTGTGGATCCGCAATGATACCATCTGCTTGCGCACCCTTCTTGCTCTTTAGGGCTTGTGAAGCTGTCAGCGGCTGCTTGGCTTGAGCGCTGCCACTGCTGTTGCTGCTGTTGTTCTTCTTAGCGAGCGTTGAGGCTGATATGGGAGCAGCACGAATGGCATCCACGATGCTTGCTCGTTGCACGACATACCCCAGCCTCTTGAGATGTGCATAGATGAGATATGCTTCTCTGGTCAAGGGCTCGTCCTGCTGCATCGCTTCGTCGGCACTTCCATCAGGAGGCAGCATGAGCATCGCGAATGCCTGTTGCAACGACATGGGCACCAACGCTTCCTCTTCGCCGCCCTCTGCTTGTTCCTTTTCCGTCTGGTAGATCTGCAGACTACCTCTTTCGGCCAGAAAGAGCGCTTCTTCGGGAAGCAGCTCGTTCCATGCTTTGGTGATGGTCTTGCCCGTCACATGATCCTTGACTTGCTCCCTCCTAATGACACCTACGGTCTCGAAGATCTTTCCTTGCACATCCAGAAGCCTCGCTCTCCTGGAACTCGCATTCCACGTGGCTCTGACCAGCGACCTCGAGCCTACCCTGCGTTCTCCCGAGACGGCTTGAAACATGGCCTCTCTGCTCCGTTCCAAAAGCTTGGACTGTCCACCAAAGCCGGTCGGTTCGAAATCCTTCTCTCCGCGCTTGGGAATGACGATGCCAGATGTGCTCGAGGTTTTGGATTTCGAGTTGAGCGTGGACAGCAGGCGAAGGTAGTCGGGAGCTTCATCTTCGTTGTCCGAGTCTTCAGCGGGTGCGGAAGTCTTGGTGGAGGGATTGTTGGATCGAGTGTAGGCGGTGGGTGTGGATGTGGGATCGTCGAGGTCCTGTGAGGAGGGTTCGAAGGATGGCGTTGCTGGTGTCGATGATATTGAGGTGGACGCTGTTGGTTGACGACGAGGCGTGGATGGTGATGCTGTCATGGTGTGAGAGAGGGGTCGACCTGTTCCGGGAAGGGCGGTGGTCGATGTGTGATGGTGTCAAGCAAGATATCAATTTTGGCGCAGCAATGCAGAAAGGAAAAAAGTTGCAAGATTCTCGAATTGGACCCTGAAATCACATTTCACGCCATCACTTCCCTATTCAGGTTACCAACTCACTCAAAGTACATCACAGACTTGCTTGCTCATCAGGCTGTGAGGAATGTACGGATGCGAGATGTCTAGATTGGTGCATTGCAGTGTAGTCGCTCTCAACTCCTCAATTCGATGGCTGCGACCACACGATTTGACCCTTTTGATCCTCTACCCGCGTAAAGTACTTGCTACTCAAAATCCCCTTTTCCTTGTCGCCCGATGTGAGAACGACACCGTTGGAAGAGAGGTCAAACTCAACGCCGTCCTTGATCGCTCTCCTGATATCGATGTATATCAAGCGACTCGCGGATCTGCGCACACCCGAAATGACGCCTTTGTCTCCAAATTTGCCCTTTGCTAGGTGGATGTGATTCCTCGACATGGGTTTCAATCCACCCGAGGCCAAGATCTCCTCCCATGCCGATGCATTGGTTCCGTGGATCACTTCCACGGCGTCCCCACCTTCATCCTTGAGCTGCAGTCCACCCATCTTGGCATCCACCTCCTCTTCCAGCCCTCGATCATCTGCCGCTCCTTCCTCTTCCTCATCGCGTTGTCTGACCTTCAACAGTCCCAAATTCTCCTCCGTCAACCTGACGTGTTCCAGTTCAACAACGCTCTTCAAGGAATGACCCTGAACCGCCCTCACCCACCACTGACCATCTTGCTGCTGAGTCAACTCGAACCTCTTCTTGTCGTTGCTCTCCACAACACTCTTGACGTCCTCCAATCCAGCTCTTCGTTTCCCGCCTTGCGCTTCAGCCATGTTGACGCTTTTGACTCGTGGTCTTTCCAGGACATCGGAGAGCAAGATGTAGCCATCGGGTCGAATCTCGAGGCCTTCCTTTTCGGCTCCGTGTCGAAGGATGTAGGAGAGCGCGCGAGAGAGCTGTTCCTCGCTGGATTGTTTGCGTGGGGGCGCTTTGGGTTTGCTGCTCGAAGAGGGCTGCGATTTGGAGGCAGTAGAGGAAGAGGCAGCGGCAGCGGCTTTCTTCTCGGCAGCTTGTTGCGCTTTGAGTGCCTTTTGCGCTTCTTTGCGTGCTTTGCGTTCCAGGTTGACGCCCGGCGCCGTCGAATCTGTCGAGCCCGAAGCTGCCGGAGGCGGTGGTGGTGCTTGCTGCTGAAGCGACGGGTCTACGCTTGGTGCTGTCGTCGACATGATTGGTCCAAGCACCCGTCAAGTGTCGTGTCTTTTGTCGTGCCAATGTGTTGCTATCAAGTAGGTCGAGAAGGAACGAGAAGATCAACTTTTTGTTTGTTGCTTCGCAATTCCGGTGGAGGTCAAAATCATTCTCGAATGTGAGATCCGAAACTGCATCACATTGAAATGTGCACCGCAAAAAACGCGTGACTCGTGCGGCTGGAAGAAGTCGTGAGCGTCTGTGCGTTGGTTTGTCTCGTGGCAAAGTCTCCGCTTTCACCGGCTCTTCCGGAAGCGGTTGAGCGTGTGCGTCGGATCAACATGGCACAGAGCGACAGTCCCAAGCCGCCTTTTTGGCGTGAAAAGCTGCATCGCACGACATCCTCACCTCGCTCACCTTGTAGCCATCTCTCCTTCTTGACATCTGCAACTGGATGACAGCAACGCCAGAATGCAGAAGTTCACGAGCGAGTGACGCAAGTGAGCAGAACAACAAAAGCCTGAGTTGTGATGTTTCGGCCCTAGTAGCCGAGGGCGGAGACAGGCGCGGGCGTAGCAGGATCGACAGAAAGGCATGAACCTGTTTCCAGAAGAAATGTCAGATTCGGACAGCCAGGCCGGCCAGGCCATGTGTCACTTGTGATCCTCCTTTGGCACAGCCCTGCCCGGGATTGCTGCTCGTCAAGCTTCTCTGCGCAAGCCTCGTTTCGGCATTCCCCCGCTTTTGCCTTCCCGTCACTCTGCTTTCTTCTTCTTCCTCCCTCCCTCCCAACCATCCTCCTCCTCCTCCTTCTCGACCCACTCGCCCAAGATGATGGCCTCGAACCCCACCTCCGCCGCCACCTACCAAGGTCACCTCACCGCCGGCGACGGCATGCTCGCCTCGCGCCTCCACAAACCCACCCACCCTTCGCTCGTCCAGGTCGTCTTCAACAACGGTTCCTACAACTCTCACCTCATCTCGCTCCAAAATTTCTCCCGAGGCGACCTGATCACCCCCTTCTCACCCCACGCCGACTTTGCTTCCACCAAGTCCTACTCTACCGTTCAGACCGGTCCTTCTACGCACATCGAGCTCAACTCGGATCTTCTCTACTGCAACCACTCGTGCGATCCCAACGTCGCTTTTGTCATTGGAGATGCAAAAGACAAGTCGACGTGGAAGGCGAGAGCGGAAAAGGATATCAAGAAGGGTGATATTTTGACCTTCTGTAAGTCTACCCCCGCAAGCAATTTTCCTCTTCTTCTAGCTGGGTCAGAGTTGTACTGACGTTCTCGCATGGGGTTATTACAGTCTACCCAAGTACCGAATGGCAAATGTCCCAACCTTTCGACTGCAGCTGCGGCTCCTCCAAACACTGCCTCGGAAACATCGACGGCGCACACTCGATCGACCCGCGAACGTTGAAGAAGTACTTTGTCAACGACCACATCCGCGCGCTCAAGAGGAATCAGATCGAGAACGACGCAAAGTTGGATGCGGAAGAGAAGCAGGAATTGCTCAAGCTGCTCTCATAGACCGGGCTGATCACGTTGCATAGACACTGCATCTTCAAATGAAATAGAAAGACTTTATCCACGTCGTAGAGGAAGATTCGCATTGCTCGCGTGTATGTGGCTGCAAGCTTGTGCACTGCTCTAAGACCGGAACGAGCCACGATCATTTACACACTGCATCGGCAACTCCGTCCGCACAACCTCTCCTTCTTCCCACGCTGAACTTACTCACCCACTCTGCACAACAGCGTGAAATCGAATGTATATATGAAATTTCAAACCCACTCGCAAAGGTCCAAGCCGCCTCTCAAACCGCCACCATATACTGCTCTGTCAGCACAAAGGCAAACTGCTCCTCCTCCAACAGCTGCGCATACTCTCCCGGTGCATCCCCGACACTCGCCTCCGCCTTACTACCCTTCTTGTTCTTACCCTTCTTTCCACTCTCGTTGTACCCTTCCAGATACTTGAAGTGGCTCTGCAACGTGGCCATCAGAGCCTTTGACCTCTTGGCGTTGGGTCTGATGCTGACGGCAAAGTAGTCTGCAGGTAGACCGTAGCGAAGGACGCTCTCTACGAACGTTCTGACGATCTTGAGGTGGGCCAGTGCCTGGTACGCTTCGCTGAAGTTCGTCCTAGCGAGCCGGAGCAGTTCGGTCCAGAGCTCCTTCTCGCTATCCCCCGCATCCTCCAACTCCTGGCGCTGTCGCGATACCAGCTCGTCGTCCCAGCTGAAATCCGTACGCACCACAAACTTGTTCTCCCTGCACTTCTGCACAAACTCGTCCTTGACCTTCTTGAACACGGTCACGTTGAACAGCGCGTACTCGCTGTCCGCATCGATCTTGTGCGACGAACGCGGTACGACCATGTTGGTCAACCTCTCGTACTTTGCCTGCCAATCCTTGACGTTGTTCTTGGGCACAGCTACGAGGAGCGTCTCCAAGTACTCGCTCTGCGCATCTACAAAGTCTTCCTTGTGAACTACATCTGCGAGGCTTTTCTGCGAGAGATTTCCGAGTTTCTTCCTCTGCAACTGTTGCAACTGACTCTTGGCCGAATTGTAGTTGGCGAGCTTCTGCTTCATGACGCTGTCGATGCTGTTGAGTTCCTTGCCGAGCATATCGACGGTTTCGCGGAGGCTCCGATCTGCGCGGTACTTTTGCGTGTTCCACGACCAGCTGAGCATGTAGTCGTCGAGACTCTGTTCGTTGATCAGCACGTGCTGGGCCAGGGCGGATTCGTCGTTGTTGAGCAGCGCACGGAGCGTGTCGATGATCTTGACGACGATCTGCGTGTAGGTGGTGTCGAGTTTCGGAAGGTCTTCCGAGAGAGAGATGAGCGATTCGAGCGTTCCGGTTTTGAGTGGTGGGAACGAGAGTTGGCCGAAATCGGATGACGCGGATCCGCCGTCAGAGAGGAGCTTGCTGCCGAGCTCGGAGAACATTCGGTGCGGATCGTTGTCTTCCAGTGGTACGGAGATGATCCAGTACGCCAGATCCGACGGCATCGTGGCTCAGGCAATATGAGGGGAGACGGATCGGTGTCGGTGTAGATGGTCGGAGCAATGAGGTGAGAGGCGGAGCCTGATGTTATCTTCCGCAGCTGATGTTGCTGACTATCGCCGTTCCGATTGACGTGGAGGATGAAGGTGGATGACTGCAACTTGAGCAAGTGATGTCGGAAGTGTGCCGATGGACGATGTGAAAGACAGAAGAGAGGTGATGACGATTTCAACTGCTTGCTCAAGCGTGACGAACCGGCGCTGTATCTCTGATTGGCGACATGGAGGAAAAAGCAACGCTTGGCTCGACCGCGATTCGAGTTGTTGCAAAGTGCCGCCTTCAGGGGTCGCTGAGTTGGATCGCCATCTGCTACCATGACATTTTCGACGCAAAATGCATGGCTGCCCTTCCCACACATTGAATTTGGCTTCAATTTTGACACCTCTTTTTCTGAGCTCGATTTTGTGTTGATTTCTTCCAAAACACTCGCCGAGACTGAGCCTTTGACCGTAGCCTCTTCCTTCCCTTTCCACCTCGGATCGGCGGATCGCTTCCGCCCACCATCACTGGCTTGCTCCACCTCAGAGCGACAAGCTCGCTTCTCCCCCCCTCCCCCGCCGCTCTCACCATGAACGTCGTGCGCGAGATCTCCCGCATCAACCAAACCGAACTCGACATCGCCATCAAAACCCCCTCCGCCTCCTGGCACCAACAGTACGCCGATTCCGCCTACATCTTCATCGGCGGTCTCCCCTACGATCTCACCGAAGGCGATGTCATCACCATCTTCTCCCAGTACGGCGAGATCGTCGACGTCAACCTACCCCGTGCCAACAACCCCAAACAGGATGATCGAGCCGAATCGTCGTCCTCGTCGCAACAGAAACAGCCGGTGTCAGGCAAAGGGAAGCATCGAGGGTTTGGGTTTTTGATGTACGAAGATCAGAGGTCGACGGTGTTGGCGGTGGACAATTTGAATGGAGCGCAGGTGTTGGGTAGGACATTGAGGGTGGATCACGTGTCGGGGTACAAGCAGCCCAAGGTGGTGGATGACGAGGGGAATAAGGTGGACGCCGATGTCAAGAGTTTCAATGCTGCGCCCGTCGAGACGGGGCTTTCTGCAACAGAGGAAGCGGAAGCAGATTTGGAAGACCCCATGGCCGCGTACATTCAGCGACAGAGGCGTGACGAGAGCAGCTCAAGCAGACACGACGACGAGCACGAACGGGAGGAAAAGAGACGTAGGAAGGAGGAACGCGCTAGGATTCGTGCTGAGAGGGAGGAGAGACGCAGAGCTGCTTCAGAGTCGGATCGTCATAAATACGGGAGAAGCCATCGCGATGATCGCGAGCGCAAGCACCATCGCTCGAGTCGCAGGGACCACGAAGAGGAAGAGGAAGGCGTCAACCGCTACGAACGGATGAAAAAGTCCCGCAGCGTACTGGATGCAGATCGGTTGTCCTCACGGTCTCGTTCACGTTCACGGTCGCGGTCACCACAACGTTCGACTCGTCACCGAGAAGACCGCAGCAGACGGGACGACGACAGGGACACCACGCACAGCCATCACCGTCGACGACGCGACGAGCACAGAACGCAGCCGTCCACTTCGTCTTCAGATCCACATCGTCGAACCGGCACGAGTCGACGTCGATCTCGTTCTCCGCTGTGAGAAAAGCAGTTGCAATCCGAGCATTCACACATGTCGTTTGGAAGAGAATCATCACATTCTGAAGGGGCATGAGAACGGTGCGTGTGCAACGGAAAGACTTGTTCTTTCTTTTCTTCTAACAGCTTCGTCGCATGCAGGGGTCCCCGTCTACACGTTATGATTTTCGCTTGACACCGCTTCTCAAAGCCGGATATTTTCATCCTTGTAACCCGCCAAAACATCCTCGTTCCAAGTGACAAACGCGCCTTGCGCACCCAACCCTTTCCCCTCCTTGCCCCTCGGCTCCTCCCTTGTACCTTTCACTGCCAACGCTGCGATACTGTACGCTGGTTGTTCGGGTCTCAACAGCTTGCCCTCCTTGTGCAGCGTCAAGAACCTTTCCCTCTCGTCCTTCTTCATCGCTTGACCCTTTTCGCTTCGTAGGAGGGTTTGCATATCCGTATCGACGACACCGGGTCGTACGGCAAATACAGCCAAGTTTTCTTCGTTGGCGAGGGTTCGGGCGACGGCGTTGAGTGCGGCTTTGGAGGCGTTGTACGCGCACCACCCGGCGGTGTTGCCTGTTGCGGCGCCGGAGGATACGAACACTACTGTTCCTCGCGTCGACTTTCGCAGCTCCGGAAGTGCTGCGGAGAGGGTGCTGATGAGGGAGACGGTGTTGACATTGAGCGTTTCCGCAAAACTCTCGGGGGTAAGGTTGGAGATTTGTTCCGTGGAAACGACACCCGCGTTCAGAATCAGCGAATCGAGACGTCCGAATTCCCGAACCGCAGCCGACACAGCGGAAGCATTTGTGCTGCTAGACGTGACATCCCCCTGGACGCAGATGAGCGAAGAAGGTTGGTCGGACTGGAGGGAAGATAGCTCCGGCGTGAGCGTGCGCGAGATGGTGACCACTCGAGCAGCTGGGAAGGTCGCGCTGGAGGTGCTGGGAGATCCGCGGAGGAGAAGCTTGAGGACGGCTAGACCGAGACCTCGAGAGGCCCCCGTGAGCAGGACTACTGGGCTGTTGTCTGACATTGTTTTTTTGGGCTGCAGAGAGGGTGGTGTGAGGAAAGGAGGACAACGAGAAGAAGGTTTGGGCATTCATGCTGCGCGCACGGACGAATTTCCAACAGAGAAAAAGACTCCACTTTCAACAGGGAAAATGCTGCGCCTCGACTCTGACACCATCTCTCTCAAATGGCTCTCCCCCACAATAATGGAAAGCATCGTCTCCAACAACGCGTCTTTTGTCATCTTTTGCTCCTCGCGCACGCACGAGCAACCCTTTCTGATCTGTATACGCGACGCTGCTTTCAGACCAAATCAAGAACAAGGTGAGGAGGAAAGGTTTTTCCGGGGATTGGAAAAAAGGTACATCAATCCCGAGGACAGTGTGTGAGAAAACAGATGATACAAGATGGACGGGACGAAAGGTGGGTGGGTGTGAGAGAACGATGTCGTCGATCCCCGCAAAGGTGCTAAGAAACTTAAGCCAGCAACCACATGCCGCTTCCCAAGAGGGCAGCGACGACCGCGGCACCACCACCGACCTTCAAGCCAGCAGCGCCGTTACCCGAACCGCCGCTTCCGCTTCCGCTTCCACTACCACTTCCGCTGCCGCTGCCGCCACCGACGCCCGGTGCGCTGGTCTGGGTGGCGGCAGCGGCGGTAGCCGAGCTGTAGGCGCTAGCGGCAGCCTGGGTGTTCTGCGTCGTGTTGAGCAGCACCCTGTCGATGACGTGAACCACGCCGTTCTTGGCTACGTAGTCGCTCATCACGATCCTAGCCGTCACATTTCCGCTGGTGACAAACGCACCGGTGGAATTGCTGACAAAGGTGAGCTGGTTACCCGCAGCGCTGATGGCGTTCGGAGTGGAGGCGAGGCTGGTCGAGTAGACGACGGTACCGTTGAGCACGTGGTTGAGCAGAACGGCGGTACGCTGCTCGGCGGTGGCGGCTTGCACGGTCTGCTGCACCGCCTGGATGGCCGCGTTGGTAGGGGCAAAGACGGTGACGATGGATCCATCGAGCGCATCGCCCAGGTTGGCTCCGTTCAGCAACTCGGCCAGCTGGCTAGCTCCGAGATCGCCAGCCACAGCGGTGACATTCGGAGGGATGGTAAGCACCTGCGTGATGGGTTGAACGCGAATGTTCTGGTACTGAGGTCCATCCTGCGTCAAGGCGAAGGAGACGTTTCCCGTAGGCAACTGGACGTAGGCGGTGTTGTTGCTGGCCTGCTTGGAAAGCACAACCACCTGAGAGCGGTTTCGGGGCAGAGTGACGAACTCGGACGAGTTGAGTGCGCTGGCTGCGATCGTCTTGTTGTTGGTTCCCAGCTGGCTGTTGCTAATCGAACCGTTCAGAACTGCAAAAACACACTCCGAAAAAAGAGACTCTTATCAGTATCCCCCGTCACCCTCATCTTTCATCTGTTGTTTCGAGCGGAACTACTAACCGTGGTAAGCGATGGTAGCGACAAGAGTCTGGTCAGACACATCGTTGCCGAGCGCCTGGAAGGCCTGGTTGCTGGGAGCCAGCACCGTCTTGTTTCCGCCCTGGAGAGCGCCGAGCAGCATCTGGGAGTTGTTGCCTACGGCGTCGGCGAGACGAGAGAGGTTGTTGGCGCGGAGAGCGCTGAGGAGGCCGTCGGCGAAGGCGGTAGCGTTGGTGCCTTGGGCGAGCGCGCCCGTGGAGGCGGCGGTGAGGGCCAGAGCGAGGGTTGCGAGGAACTTCATCGTCGAGAATGCGGGACGTAGGGTAAGAGAAAAAGACGTGTCGTAGGTGCGTGTATGATCAGACGGTAAGGAGGGGAAACGATGGGAACAATGGAAGGGGAGGAGGGGCTTATATTGGATTCCAGTACTTGAAGTGGCTGCTGACCGGCACTTGCTCAAAGCAATGCTCTGTCTGTCTGTCCAGGCCTGGACCTTTCCCTTCTCCATTCGCGGCATCGCTTCGAGTCGACCATCGACCGGAGGATGAACGAGAAAACGTCATTTGCAGGTCTAGCAGGGCCAAGCTCGAGACTGCGGATCGAGCATCGTAACCCAAGGGCAGCCATTTGCCGTGCTTGCCGTCATTCCTCCAGACCAACGCTGAGAAAATTGGCTCGAGCGCTTTCCTCTACGGAGACGTAGCCAAGCATCACTGACTGGCGGAGGGAAGGAAGAGTGAAGCTGGCAGGATGCCGCTCAGTTACGCCAGAACGAGGCTTGCGCAACCAGAAAAAAAGCCAAGAAGTCAGTCATGGTAAGCAAGCATCGCGCAACAAAAAAATGCAACTGGCGGCAGTGTTGGAAGGGGTCAAAGGTGTCAAGGGGAGCTGAAACATCGCTTAGCACCGAGACCACTTGGCCCTTTCTTTTTCGGCACGGAGCGTGTGTGTGTGTGTGTGTGTGTGTGTGGAGGGAGGCATTTTTACGCTGTAGGCGGGTCAAATTGACGAAGGCTCGGCAACCGAGCTCGACGAGACGAGCAAGGATTGACATTCCGAGGCGTCGGGTCGAGAACCTTTTTTCTTCTTTTTCGGCACACCAGCAAGGTGTGATGAGGACGCATGGATCGCGCAACCTCTCCAACTGGGCCACGTTCACCGCGTCCAACCGGCAATACAAAGTCTGAACCCCCCCCCTCATTGAAAGTAAAGCACAGCCTCTCCAAGTTCGATGTCACTTTTGAGCAATCTGCACTCCGCTTCGAAAATGGAGTCGCTTGAGGTTTCGTTTCTGCATCCTCCTTGGTCTATTCCGCTCGGCATTTGCAGAGTTGGTCGTCCCCTCGACGTGTCTCCCGAGGTGCAAGGCGGATCGCAACAGCTCTCAGAGAGCGGAATCTAGATGTATTCCGCTCGCTGATCATTCCGATGCATGCTTACGAGGCAGGTCCATCCAAAACGTGCCGGAACCCGAGGTGCCCGAACAGAGCAAAGCGCTTCCAATTAAGAGGTCCCTAGCCCAAGGTCACATTCTCTGGGCCAAAGGGAACGCTTCGCCCGCCGTGTACGCCAGCGATGCCGAAAAAAGCTGGAATGGAATCTTGCCCTGCAAGGAGGACGTTCTCAACCAGTTACCGGAAAGGCAGGTGAGGTCAGGTGGTGTGCATCTCTACGAGAAGAACTTCGGTGAGGTCACGAGTCGCTCTTTCTTTTTTTTCCTCAAGAGACACGCAAACGTGAAACACTGGTGGATCGCCCATCGTCAAAGCAAATTGCGGGGGGGGGGGGTTGTGTTCCTCTCGTTGA